>NW_024754184.1:0-13933 GCF_018991925.1 Homarus americanus
TGTTATTCTCGATCAAGGGTCTTTGTTATACTCGATGAAGGGGCTTTGTTATACTCGATCAGGGAACCTTGTTATACTCGATCAGGGGCCTTTGTTTTAATCGTTCAGGGGACTTTGTTATACTCGATCAGGGGACTTTGTTATACTCGATCAGGGGACTTTGTTATACTCGACCAGAGGAGTTTTTTGTACTCGATTAGGGGCCTTTGTTAAATTCGATCAGAGGCTTTTGTTATACTCAATCAGGGGACTTTGTTATACTCGATCAGGGGACTTTGTTATACTCGATCAGGGGGCTTTGCTATACTCGATTAGGGTACTTTGTTATTCTCGATCATTGGACTTTTTTATACTCGATCAGGGGACTTTGTTATACTCGTCCAGGGGAGTTTGTTATACTCGATCAGGGGACTTTGTTATACTCGATGAGGGGACTTTCTTATACACGATCAGGGGACTTTGTTATATTGGAAGGGGGGACTTTCTTATTCTCGATTATGGGACTTTGTTATACTCGATCAGGGGCCTTTGTTATACTCGATTAGGGGACTTTGTTATACTCGACCAGGGGACTTTGTTATACTCGATCAGGGGCTTTTGTTATACTCGACAGGGGACTTTGTTATACTCGATCAGGGGCCTTTGTTATACTTGATCAGGGGACTTTGTTACTCTCGATCAGTGGACTTTGTTATACTCAATCAGGGAACTTTGATATACTCGATGAGGGGGCTTTGTTATACTCGTTCAGGCGCCTTTGTTATATTCGATTAGGGGCCTTTGTTATACTCGACGAGGGGACTTTGTTATACTCGATGAGGGGCCTTTGTTAAACTCGATCAGGGGCCTTTGTTATACTCGAACAGGAGACTTTGTTATACTCGATTAGGGGACTTTGTTTATACTCGATCGGGGCTTTGTTTTTTACTCGATCAAGGAAACTGGTATACTCGATCAGGGTCCGTTATTATAATAATCGTTCAGGGGACTTTGTTGCTCCACTCGATTAAGGGCCATTTTTATACTCGATCAGGGGTCTTTTGTTATACTCGATCAGGGGACTTTTGTTATACTCGATCAAGGGAGACTTTGTTATACTCGACCAGGGAGTTTGGTATACTCGTTCAGGGGACTTTGTTATATTCGATCAGGGGACTTTGTTATATGCTCGATCAGGGGACTTTGTTATTCTCCGATCGGGGGACTTTGTTATACTCGATCAGGGGCTGTTATACTCGATCGGAGTCTTTATTATACTCGATCAGGGACTTTATTATACTTGATCAGGGGCGCTGTTATATACTCGACAAGGGGACTTTATTGCTCTCGACCAGGGGTCTTTGTTATACTCGATTAGGGGCCTTTGTTATACTTGAACAGGGGGCTTTGTATACTCGATCAGGGGACTTTGTTATTCTCGATCAGGGGGACTTTGTTATACTCGATCAGGGTGCTTTGTTATGCTCGAAAAGGGAACTTTGTTATACTCGATCAGGGGCCTTTGTTATATTCGATCAGGAAACTTTGTTATACTCGTTCAGGCGGCTTTGTTATATTCGATCAGGGGCCTTTGTTATACTCGACCAGGGGACTTTGTTATACTCGATGAGGGGCCTTTGTTAAACTCGATTAGGGGCCTTTGTTATACTCGATCAGGGGACTTTGTTATGCTCGATTAGGTGACTTTGTTATACTCGATCAGGGGGCTTTGTTTTACTCGATCAGTAAACTTTGTTATACTCGATCAGGGGCCTTTGTTATAATCGTTCAGGGGCCTTTGTTATACTCAATCAGGGGACTTTGTTATAATCTATCAGGGGACTTTGTTATACTCGATCAGGGAACTTTGTTATATTCGATGAGGGGACTTTGTTATTCTCGATCATGGGACTTTGTTATACTCGATGAGGGGCCTTTGTTAAACTCGATCAGGGGGCTTTGTTTTACTCGATCAGGAAACTTTGTTATACTCGATCAGGGTCCTTTGATATAATCGTTCAGGGGACTTTGTTATACTCGATTAGGGGCCATTTTTATACTCGATCAGGGGACATTGTTATACTCGAAAAGGGGACTTTGTTATAATCGTTCAGTCGACTTTGTTATACTCGATCAGGGGACTTTGTTATACTCGATCAGGAAACTTTGTTATACTCGACCAGGAGAGTTTGTTATACTCGTTCAGGGGACTTTGTTATATTCGATCAGGGGACTTTGTTATACTCGATCAGGGGACTTTGTTATACTCGATCAGGGGACTTTGTTATATTCGATGAGGGGACTTTGTTATTGTCGATAAAAGGGCTTTGTTATACTCGATCAGGGGACTTTGTTATACTGGATGAGGGGACTTTGTTATACTCGATTAGGGGTCATTTTTATACTCGATCAGGGGACTTTGTTATACTCGAATAGGGGACTTTGCTATAATCGTTCAGGCGACTTTGTTATACTCGATCAGGGGACTTTGTTATACTCGATCAGGGGACTTAGTTATACTCGATCAGGGGACTTTGTTATACTCGATGAGGGGACTTTGTTATTCTCGATCAGGGGACTTTGTTATACTCGATCAGGGGCTTTGTTATACTCGATCAGGGTCTTTGTTATACTCGATCAGGGGACTTTGTTATCCTTGATCGAGGCCTTTATTATACTCGATCAGGGACTTGTTATACTCGACCGGGGGTCTTTGTTATCCTCGATTAGGGCCTTTGTTATACTTTCGACCAGAGTTTGTTATACTCGAACAAGAACTTTGTTGTTTATCTGTGATGAGGGGCCTTTGTTATACTCGATGAGGGGCCTTTGTTTACTCGATCAGGGGCCTTTGTTATACTTTATCAGGGGACTTTGTTATACTTTATCAGGGGACTTTGTTATACTCGATCAGGAGCCTTTGTTATACTCGATCAGGGGCCTTTGTTATACTCGATCAGGGGCCTTTGTTATACTTTATCAGGGGACTTTGTTATACTCGATCAGGGATCTTTATTTAAACTTGATCAGGGGACTTTGTTATACTCGATGAGGGGGCTTTGTTATACTCGATCAGGTGGCTTTGTTATACTTGATCAGGGGCCTTTGTTATAATCGTTCAGGGGACTTTGTTATACTCGTTCAGGGGACTTTGTTATACTCGATCAGGGGACTTTGTTATACTCGAATAGGGGCCTTTGTTAAACTCGATCAAAGGCCTTTGTTATTCTCGATGAGGGGCCTTTGTTAAACTCGATTAGGGGACTTTGTTCTACTCATTCAGGGGACTTTGTTACACTTGATCAGGGGATTTTGTTATAGTCGATGAGGGGGCTTTGTTATACTCGATCAGGGGGCTTTGTTATACTTGATCAGGGGCCTTTGTTCTATTCGTTCAGGGGACTTTGTTATATTCGATCAGGGGACTTTGTTATACTCGATCAGGGGACTTTGTTATACTCGACCAGGGGAGTTTGTTATACTCGAACAGGGAACTTTGTTATACTCGATGAGGGACCTTTGTTAAACTCGATGAGGGGCCTTTGTTATACTCGACCAGGGGACTTTGTTATACTTGAACATGGGCCTCTGTTAAACTCGATCTGGGGCCTTTGTTATACTCGATCAGGGGACTTTGTTATTCTCGATCAAGGGACTTTGTTATACTCGATGAAGGGGATTTGTTATACTCGATCAGGGAACCTTGTTATACTCGATCAGGGGCCTTTGTTATAATCGTTCAGGGGACTTTGTTATACTCGATTAGGGGACTTTGTTATAATCGATCAGGGGAATTTGTTATACTCGACCAGGGGAGTTTGTTGTACTCGATTAGGGGCCTTTGTTAAACTCGATCAGGGGCTTTAGTTATACTCAATCAGGGGACTTTGTTATACTCGATCAGGGGACTTTTTTATACTCGATCAGGGGACTTTGTTATACTCGATGAGGGGCCTTTGTTATACTCGATCAGAGGCCTCGTTATACTCGATCAGGAGACTTTGTTATACTCGATCAAGGGACTTTGTTATACTCGATCAAAGACTTTGTTATCCTCGATCAGGGGACTTTGTTATACTCGATGAGGGGGCTTTGTTATACTCGATCAGGACTTTTGTTATATACTCGATGAGGACATTGTTAGAAAACTCGATTAAGGCCATTTTATACTCTGATCAGGGGACTTTGTTATACTCCAAGAATAGGGGGACTTTTGTTATTCTCGATGAGGCTTTTGTTATACTCGATCAGGACTTTGTTATACTGGATGGGGACTTTGTTATACTCGATTAGGGGTTGACGCATAACGATCAAGGGGACTTTGTTATACTCGAATAGGGGACTTTGTATAATCGTTCAGTGACATTATACTCGATCAGGACTTTGATGCTCGATCAGGGGGCTTTGTTTTACTCTATCAGAAACTTTGTTATATACTCGATCAGGGAGACTGTTTATACTCTATGAGGGGGCTTTGTTATACTCGATCAGGGGGCTTTTTTATACTTGATCAGGGGGCCTTTGTTATAATCGTTCAGGGTCCTTTGTTATACTCGATCAGGGGACTTTGTTATACTCGACCAGGGATCTTTGTTATACTCGATCAGGGGCCTTTGTTATACTTGATCAGGGGACTTTGTTATACTCGATGAGGGGGCTTTGTTATACTCGTTCAGGCGCCTTTGATATATTCGATCAGGGGCCTTTGTTATACTCGACCAGGGGACTTTGTTATACTCGATGAGGGGCCTTTGTTAAACTCGATGAGGGGCCTTTGTTATACTCGAACAGGAGACTTTGTTATACTCGATTAGGGGACTTTGTTATACTCGATCAGGGGGCTTTGTTTTACTCGATCAGGAAACTTTGTTATACTCGATCAGGGTCCTTTGATATAATCGTTCAGGGGACTTTGTTATACTCGATTAGGGGCCATTTTTATACTCGATCAGGGGACTTTGTTATACTCGAATAGGGGACTTTGTTATAATCGTTCAGTCGACTTTGTTATACTCGATCAGGGGACTTTGTTATACTCGATCAGGAGACTTTGTTATACTCGACCAGGGGAGTTTGTTATACTCGTTCAGGGGACTTTGTTATATTCGATCAGGGGACTTTGTTATACTCGATCAGGGGACTTTGTTATACTCGATCAGGGGACTTTGTTATATTCGATGAGGGGACTTTGTTATTCTCGATGAGGGGGCTTTGTTATACTCGATCAGGGGACTTTGTTATACTGGATGGGGGACTTTGTTATACTCAATTAAAGGGGTCATTTTATACTTTCGATCAGGACTTTGTTATACTTTCGAATAGAGGACTTTGTTATAATCGTTCCGGGCGACTTTGTTTTACTTTCGATCAGGACTTTGTTATACTCGATCAGGACTTGAATATACACGATCAGGGGACTTTGTTATACTCGATCAGGGGACTTTGTTATTCTCGATCAGAGGACTTTATTTATACTCGATCAGGGGCTTTGTTATTATACTCGATCAGGGTCTTTGTTATACTCGATCAGGGGACTTTGTTATCCTTGATCAGGGGCCTTTGTTATACTCGATCAGGGGACTTTGTTATACTCGACCAAGGGTCTTTGTTATACTCGATTAGGGGCCTTTGTTATACTTGATCAGGGGGCTTTGTTATACTCGATAAGGGGACTTTGTTATTCTCGATCAGGGGGACTTTGTTATACTCGATCAGGGGGCTTTGTTATACTCGATCAGAGAACTTTGTTATACTCGATCAGGGGCCTTTGTTATACTCGTTCAGGCGCCTTTGTTATATTCGATCAGGGTCCTTTGTTATACTCGACCAGGGGACTTTGTTATACTCGATGAGGGGCCTTTGTTAAACTCGACTAGGGGCCTTTGTTATACTCGATCAGGGGACTTTGTTATGCTCGATTAGGGGACTTTGTTATACTCGATCAGGGGGCTTTGTTTTACTCGATCAGTAAACTTTGTTATAATCGTTCAGGGGACTTTGTTATACTTGATCAGGGGACTTTGCCATACTCGATCAGGGGACTTTGTTATACTCGATCAGGGGACTTTGTTATATTCGATGAGGGGACTTTGTTATTCTCCATCATGGGACTTTGTTATACTCGATGAGGGGCCTTTGTTATACTCGATGAGGGGACTTTATTCTACTCGACCAGGGGAGTTTGTTATACTCGATCAGGGGACTTTGTTATACTCGTTCACGGGACTTTGTTATACTTGATCAGGGGACTTTGTTATACTCGATGAGGGGGCTTTGTTATACTCGATCAGGGGGCTTTTTTATACGTGATCAGGGGCCTTTGTTATAATCGTTCAGGGTCCTTTGTTATACTCGGTCAGGGGACTTTGTTATACTCGACCAGGGGTCTTTGTTATACTCGAATAGGGGACTTTGTTATAATCGTTCAGGCGACTTTGTTATACTCGATCAAGGGACTTTGTTATACTCGATCAGGGGACTTAGTTATACTCGATCAGGGGACTTTGTTATACTCGAACAGAGGACTTTGTTATTCTCTATCAGGGGGACTTTGTTATACTCGATCAGGGGGCTTTGTTATACTCGATCAGGGTCTTTGTTATACTCGATCAGGGGACTTTGTTATACTTGATCAGGGGCCTTTGTTATACTCGATCAGGGGACTTTGTTATACTCGACCAAGGGTCTTTCTTATACTCGATTAGGGCCTTTGTTATACTTGATCAGGGGCTTTGTTATACTCGATCAGGGGACTTTGTTATTCTCGATCAGGGACTTTGTTATACTCGATCAGGGGCTGTTATACTCGATCAGGGAACTTTGTTATACTCGATCAGGGGCCTTTGTTATATGTCTCGTTCAGAGCGCCTTTGTTATATTCGATCAGGGGCCTTTGTTATACTCGACCAGCGGACTTTGTTATACTCGATGAGGGCCTTTTGTTAAACTCGATTAGGGGCCTTTGTTATACTCGATCAGGGGACTTTGTTATGCTCGATTAGGGGACTTTGTTATGATCAGTGGGCTTTGTTTTACTCGATCAGTAAACTTTGTTATACTCGTTCAGGGGCGCTGTTATAATCGTTCAGGGACTTTGTTATACTCGATCAAGGGACTTTGTTATACTCGATCAGGGGACTTTGTTATACTCGATCAGGGAACTTTGTTATATTCGATGAGGGACTTTGTTATACTCGATCAGGGGACTTTGTTATACTCGATCAGGGGACTTTGTTATACTCGATCAGGGAACTTTATTATATTCGATGAGGGGACTTTGTTATTCTCGATTATGGGACTTTGTTATACTCGTTCACGGGACTTTGTTATACTTGATCAGGGGACTTTGTTATACTTGATGAGGGGGCTTTGTTATACTCGATCAGGGGGCTTTGTTATTCTTGATCAGGGGCCTTTAATATAATCGTTCAGGGGCCTTTGTTATACTTTTTCAGGGGACTTTGTTATACCTGATCAGGGGACTTTGTTATACTCGAGTAGGGGGCTTTGTTATACTCGATCAGGGGGATTTGTTATACTTGAACAGCGGCCTTTGTTATAATCGTTCAGGGGACTTTGTTATACTCGATCAGGGGACTTTGTTATACTCGATCAGGGGACTTTGTTATACTCGACCAGGGGAGTTTGTTATACTCGACCAGGGGACTTTGTTTTACTCGATCAGGGGCCTTTGTTAAACGCGATCAGGGGCCTTTGTTATACTCGATCAGGGGACTCTGTTATGCTCGATCAGGGGATTTTGTTATACTCGACCAGGGAACTTTGTTAAACTCTTTCAGGGGCCTTTGTAATACTCGATGAGGGGACTTTGTTATACTCGAATAAGGCCCTTTGTTAAACTCGATCAAAGGCCTTTGTTATTCTCGATGAGGGGTCTTTGTTAAACTCGATTAGGGGACTTTGTTCTACTCGTTCAGGGGACTTTGTTATACTTGATCAGGGGACTTTGTTATACTCGATGAGGGGGGTTTGTTATACTCGATCAGGGGGCTTTGATATACTGGATAAAGGGCCTTTGTTATAATCGTTCAGGGGACTTTGTTATACTCGACCAGTGAACTTTGTTATACTCTATTAGGGGCCTTTGTTAAACTCGATCAGGATCATTTGTTATACTCGATCAGGGGACTTTGTTATACTCGATCAGGGGACTTTGTTATACTCGATCAGGGGACTTTTTTATACTCGATCAGATGGCTTTGTTATTCTCGATCAGGGAACTATGTTATACTCGATCAGGGGCCTTTGTTATAATCGTTCAGGGGACTTTGTTATACTCGATCAGGGGACTTTGTTATACTGAATCAGGGGACTTTGTTATACTCGATGAAGGGCGTTTGTTATACTCGATGAGAGAACTTTGTTAGACTCGATCAGGGGAATTTGTTATACTCGATCAGGGGACATTGTTATATTCGATGATGGGACTGTGTTATACTCGATCATGGTACTTTGTTATACTCGATCAGGGGCCTTTGTTATACTCGAGAGGGGCCTTTGTTATACCGGATCAGGGGACTTTGTTATTCTCGATCAGGGGACTTTGTTATAGTCTATGAAGGGGCTTTGTTATACTCTATCAGGGAACTTTGTTATACTCGGTGAGGGGACTTTGTTATACGCGATCAGGGGACTTTGTTATACTCGATCAGGGGACATTGTTATATTCGATCAGGAAACTTTGTTATACTCGATCAGGGGCCTTTGTTATAATCGTTCAGGGGACTTTGTTATACTCGATCAGGGGACTTTGTTATGCTCGATCAGGGGGCTTTGTTTTACTCGATCAGGAAACTTTGTTATACTCGATCAAGGGACTTTGTTATACTCTATGAGGGGGCTTTGTTATACTCGATCAGGGGGCTTTGTTATACTTGATCTGGGGCCTTTGTTATAATCGTTCAGGGTCCTTTGTTATACTCTATCAGGGGACTTTGTTATACTCGACCAGGGGATTTTGTTATACTCGATGAAGGGCCTTTGTTAACCTCGATGAGGGGACTTTGTTATACTCGATCAGGGGATATTGTTATATTCGATGTGGGGACTTTGTTATACTCGATGATGGGACTGTGTTCTACTCGTTCAGGGGACTTTGTTATACTGGATCAGGGGACTTTGTTATACTCGAATAAGGGGCTTTGTTAAACTCGATCAAAGGCCTTTGTTATTCTCGATGAGGGGCCTTTGTTAAACTCGATTAGGGGACTTTGTTATACTCGATGAGGGGACTTTGTTCTACTCGATCAGGGGACTTTGTTATACTCGATCAGGGGACATTGTTATATTCGATGAGGGGACTTTGTTATAATCGATGATGGGACTGTGTTCTACTCGTTCAGGGGACTTTGTTATACAGGATTAGGGGACTTTGTTATACTCGAATAGGGGGCTTTGTTAAACTCGATCAAAGGCCTTTGTTATTCTCGATGAGGGGCCTTTCTTAAACTTGATTGGGGGACTTTGTTCTACTCTTTCAGGGGAATTTGTTATAATTGATCAGGGGATTTTGTTATACTCGATGAGGGGGCTTTGTTATACTCGATGAGGGGGCTTTGTTATACTTGATCAGGGGCCTTTGTTATAATCGACCAGGGGAGTTTGTTATACTCGACCAGGGGACTTTGTTATACTTTCGTTGAGGGCCTTTGTTAAACTCGATGAGGGCGCTTTGTTATACTCGATCAGAGTCCTTGTTATACTCGATCCAGGGACTGTTATACTCGATCAGGAGACTTTGTTATACTCGGTCAGGGGACTTGATTTATACTATATCAAGAACTTTGTTTATACTCGACCAGAACTAAGTTATATACTCGATCAGGGGCGCTGTTAAAATCGTTCAGGGACTTTATTATACTCGATCAGGACATTTTTATACTCGATTAGGGGACTTATTTATACTCGATTAGGGGACTTTTGTTACACTCGATCAGGAGACTTTGTTATACTCGACCAGGGGCCTTTTTTATACTCGATTAGGGGACTTTGTTATACTCGATCAGGGGACTTTGTTATACTCGAGCAGGGGACTTTGTTATACTCGACCAGTGGCGCTGTTATAATCGACCAGGGGCGCTGTTACTTGCTGGAATCTCGAGGACTTTGTTATTCCTCGATCAGGGACTTTGTTATACTCGATCAGGGGCTTTGTTATACTCGATCAGGGAACTTTGTTATATAGGTCGGGAGCATATAATGATTCAGGGACTGTTATACTCGATCAAAAGGACTTTTTATACCGACCAGGGAGTTTTGTTGCTATACTCGATTAGGGCCTTTATTAAAGCTCGATCAGGGACTTTTATACTCGATCAGGGACTTTTGTTATACTCAATGCAGGACTTTGTTATACTCGATAAGGTAACATTTATGCTCGATCAGGGGAACTTTCTTATACTCGATCGGGCGCTGTTATAATCGTTCGGTGGACTTTGTTATACTCGATCAGGGGACTTTTTATACTCAATCAGGGGACTTTGTTATACTCGATCAGGGGACTTTGTTATACTCGATCAGGGGACTTTGTTATACTCAATGAGGGGCCTTTGTTATACTCGATCAGAGTCCTTTGTTATACTCGATCAGGGGATTTTGTTATAATCGTTCAGTGGACTTTGTTATGTTCGATCAGGGGACTTTTTATACTCAATCAGGGGACTTTGTTATACTCGTTCAGGGGACTTTGTTAAACTTGATCAGGGGACTTTGTTATACTCGATCAGGGGGCTTTGTTATACTCGATCAGGGGGCTTTGTTATACTTGATCAGGGGCCTTTGTTATAATCGTTCAGGGGACTTTGTTATACTCGATCAGGGTACTTTGTTATACACGATGAGGGGCCTTTGTTATACTCGATCATGGTACTTTGTTATAGTCGATGATGGGCCTTTGTTATACTTGATCAGGGGAGTTTGTTATACAGGATCAGGGGACATTGTTATACTCGAATAGGGGGCTTTGTTAAACTCGATCAAAGGCCTTTGTAATTCTCGATGAGGGGCTTTTGTTAAACTCGATTAGGGGACTTTGTTTTACTCGTTCAGGGGACTTTGTTATACTTGAACAGGGGCATTTGTTATAATCGTTCAGGGGACTTTGTTATACTCGATCAGGGGACTTTGTTATACTCGATCAGGAGACTTTGTCATACTCGACCAGGGGAGTTTGTTATACTCGACCAGGGGACTTTGTTATACTCGATGAGGGGCCTTTGTTAAACTCGATCATATGACTTTGTTATACTCGATGAGGGGCTTTGTTATACTCGATGAGGGGACTTTGTTCTACTCGATCAGGGGAATTTGTTATACTCGATGAGGGGACTTTGTTATACTCGATTAGGGGACTTTGTTATATTCCATGAGGGGGTTTTGTTATACTCGATCAGGGAACTTTGTTATACTCGGTGAGGGGACTTTGTTATACTCGATCAGGGGACTTTGTTATACTCGTTCAGGGGACTTTGTTATACTTGATCAGGGGATTTTGTTATACTCGAGAAGAGGGCATTGTTATACTCGATCAGGGGCTTTGTTATACTCGATCTGGGGCCTTTGTTATACTCGATCAGAGGACTTTGTTATACTCGACCAGGGGAGTTTGTTATACTTGATCAGGGGACTTTGTTATACTCGATCAGGGGATTTTGTTATACTCGACCAGGTGAGTTTGTTATACTCGACCAGGGAACTTTGTTATAATCGATCAGGGGCCTTTGTTAAACGCGATCAGGGGCCTTTGTTATACTCGATCAGGGAACTTTGTTATGCTCGATCAGGGGATTTTGTTATACTCGACCAGGGAACTTTGTTAAACTCGATCAGGGGCCTTTGTAATACTCGATGAGGGGACTTTGTTATACTCGAAAGAGGCCCTTTGTTAAACTCGATCAAATGCCTTTGTTATTCTCGATGAGGGGTCTTTGTTAAACTCGATTAGGGGACTTTGTTCTACTCGTTCGAGGACTTTGTTATACTTGATCAGGGACTTTGTTATATACTCGATGAGGAGAGCTTTGTTATATACTCGTCAGGGGGCTTTGATATATACTGGATCAAGGCGCTGTTATAATCGTTCAGGGGACTTTGGTACCATAGTAGGGAACTGTTATATACTCTATTAGGGTCCTTTGTTAAACTCGATCAGGATCATTTATTTATACTTGATCCAGGGGACTTTTATTATACTCGATCAGGGGACTTTTTATACTCGATCAGATGTCTTTGTTATTCTCGATCAGGGAACTATGTTATACTCGATCAGGGGCCTTTGTTATAATCGTTCAGGGGACTTTGTTATACTCGATCAGGGGACTTTGTTATACTCAATCAGGGGACTTTGTTATACTCGATGAGGGGCGTTTGTTATACTCGATGAGGGAACTTTGTTAGACTCGATCAGGGGAATTTGTTATACTCGATCAGGGGACATTTTTATATTCGATGATGGGACTTTGTTATACTCGTTCAGGGGACTTTGTTATACTCGATCAGGGGGCTTTGTTATACTCGATCAGGGAACTTTGTTATACTCGGTGAGGGGACTTTGTTATACGCGATCAGGGGACTTTGTTATACTCGATTAGGGGACATTGTTATATTCGATCAGGAAACTTTGTTATACTCGATCAGGGGCCTTTCTTATAATCGTTCAGGGGACTTTGTTATACTCGATCAGGGGACTTTGTTATACTCGATCAGGGGGCTTTGTTTTACTCGATCAGGAAACTTTGTTATACTCGATGAGGGGACTTTGTTATACTCTATGAGGGGGCTTTGTTATACTCGATAAGGGGGCTTTGTTATACTCGATCAGGGGACTTTGTTATGCTCGACCAGGGGACTTTGTTATACTCGATGAAGGGCCTTTGTTATACTCGATGAGGGGACTTTGTTCTACTCGATTAGGGGACTTTGTTATACTCGATCAGGGGACATTGTTATATTCGATGAGGGGACTTTGTTATAATCGATGATGGGACTGTGTTCTACTCGTTCAGGGGACTTTGTTATACAGGATTAGGGGACTTTGTTATACTCGAATAGGGGGCTTTGTTAAACTCGATCAAAGGCCTTTGTTATTCTCGATGAGGGGCCTTTCATAAACTCGATTGGGGGACTTTGTTCTACTCTTTCGGGGGACTTTGTTATAATTGATCAGGGGATTTTGTTATACTCGATGAGGGGGCTTTTTTATACTCGATGAGGGGGCTTTGTTATACTTGATCAGGGGCCTTTGTTATAATCGACCAGGGGAGTTTGTTTTACTCGACCAGGGGACTTTGTTATACTCGTTGAGGGGCCTTTGTTAAACTCGATGAGGGGCCTTTGTTATACTCGATCAGAGTCCTTTGTTATACTCGATCAGGGGACTTTGTTATACTCGATCAGGAGACTTTGTTATACTCGGTCAGGGGACTTGGTTATACTATATGAGGGGGCTTTGTTATACTCGACCAGGGAACTAAGTTATACTCGATTAGGGGCCTTTGTTATAATCGTTCAGGGGACTTTATTATACTCGATCAGGGGATTTTTTTATACTCGACCAGGGGAGTTTGATATACTCGATTAGGGGCCTTTGTTAAACTCGATCAGGGGCTTTTGTTATACTCGATCAGGGGACTTTGTTATACTCGATCAAGGGACTTTGTTATTCTCGATGAGGGGACTTTGTTATACTCGATGAGGGGACTTTGTTATACTTGATCAGTGGCCTTTGTTATAATCGACCAGGGGCCTTTGTTATACTAGATCAGGGGACTTTGTTATTCTCGATCAGGGGACTTTGTTATACTCGATCAGGGGGCTTTGTTATACTCGATCAGGGAACTTTGTTATACTCGATCAGGGGCCTTTGTTATAATCGTTCAGGGGACTTTGTTATACTCGATCAAAGGACTTTTTTATACCCGACCAGGGGAGTTTGTTA
>NW_024754185.1:0-37293 GCF_018991925.1 Homarus americanus
TATCGCCCCCTGCCGCCGTTAATCGCCCGTAAGGTGATTGTCGCCACTCATTCTTATCGCCCCTGCCGTTAATCGCCCATGGGCGATTGCCGCCCTCATTCTTATCCCTGCCGATTCAGTAACGCCCGTAAGCGATTGTCGCCACTCGCTCTTATCCCCCCTGCCGTTAATCGCCCGCCAAGGGCGATTGCCGCCACTCATTCTTATCGCCCTCCCTAGCCGTTAATCACCCGTAAGGCATTGCAGCCACTCATTCTTATAAGCCCCTGCCGCCGTTAATCACCCGTGGTATTGCAGCCGCCATTCATCGCCCCTACATTAATCAACATGGTGCCTTTCATTCTTGTCCCCCCTGCCATATAAGCGCCAGTATGATTGCGCCACTCATCTTATCGCCCCCCGCCGATTCGTCATAAGGCGATTACATGCCTCACTCTTATCGCCCCCTGCACCGTTAATCGCCGTGAGGCCATTGCCGCCACTCATTCTTATCGCCCCTGCCGCCGTTAACCACCGTAAAAGCTATTGCCACTCATTCTTATCGCCCCCTGCCGCCGATTAATCACCGTAAAGGCCGTGCCGCCACTCATTCTTATCGCCCCCTGCCGCCGTTAATCGCCTGTAAGGCTATTGCCGCCACTCATTCTTATACCCCCCCCTGCCGCCGTTAATCAACCGTAAGGCTATTGCCGCCACTCATTCTTATCGCCCCTGCCGCCGTTAATCGTCACCCAATGCGATTGGCCCTCCTCATCTTATCGCCCCCTGCAGGTTAATCGCCCGTAGGCGTTGCCGCCACTCGACATCGCCCCCCTGACGCCGTTAATCGCCCGTAATTCGATTGCCGCCACTCATTCTTATCGCCCCTCCTGCCGTTAATCGCCGTAGGCGTTGCCGCCACTCATTCTTATCGCCCCCTGCCGTTATCGCCAAGGCGATTGCCGCCACTCATTCTTATCGCCCCCTGGCGCCGTTAATCACCCGTAAGGCGGTGCCGCAACTCATTCTTATGACACCTGCCGCCGTTAATCACCCGTAAGGCGATTTGCCACTGGTTCTTATCGCCCCCTGCGTTAATAAGCCCGTAAAGGCGTTGCCCACTCATTTTATCGCCCCCCCTGCAGCGTTAATAAGCCCGTAATGTGATTGGGCTCTCATTCTTATCGCCCATGCCGCCGTTAATCGCCCGTAAGGCGATTGCAGCCACTCATTCTTATCCTGCGCCGTTAATGCGGTGCCGCCACTCCTCATATCGCCCCCCCGCCGTTAATCATCAGCGTAAGGCGATTGCCGCACCATTCATACGCCCCCTGCCGCCGTTAATCGCCCAAAAGGCAGTGCCACTCATTCTTGTCGCCCCCCTGCCGCGATTAATCGCCCTTGCCGCCACTCACATTCTTCGCCCCCCTGCCGCCTTTAATCACCTTTAAGGCTATTCCCGCCACTCATTCTTATCGCCCCCTGCCAATCGCCCTTAATGCGATTGCCGCCACTCATTCTTATCGCCCCCCTGCCAGCAGTTAATTGCCATTAAGGCGATTTCGCCCCTCCTTCTTTACCCTTCCCTGCCGCCATTTATCACCCAAATGGCGATTGCCACTCATTCTTCACCCCACCTGCGTTAATCACCCGGGGCGATTGCGTTATCGCCCCCTACTGCCGTTAATCGCCCGTAAAGGCGATTGGCGGCACTCTTCTTATTGCCTTCCTGCGCCATTAATCGCCGTGACATTGCCGCCACTCATTCTTATTGCCCCTGCGCCGTTATCGCCGTAATGCGTGCAGCATCTCATTCTTATCCCCCCTACCGCCGTTAATCGCCCGTAAGCGATTGCCCTCATTCTTATTGCCCCCTACCGCCGTTAATCGCCACGTATTAAGGTGCCGCCACTCATTCTTATCGCCCCCTGCCGCCGTTAATCACCCGAAAGAGATATTGCCGCCACTCATTCTTTTCAGCCCCCTGCCGCGTTAATCGCCCAAAAATTGCCACCACTAATTCATATCGCCCTCACTGCCGTTAATCGCCCGTTAAGGCGATTGCCCCTTCATTCTTATGCCCCTGCACTTTAATCACCCACGGAACTATTCCGCCACTCATTCTTATCGCCCCCCTGCGCCGTTAATCACCCGTAAGGCGATTGCGCAATCATTCTTATTGTCCCCTACCGCCGATAATCACCCATAAGGCGATTGCCGCCACTGGTTCTTATCGCCCCCTGCCGCCGTTAATCGCCCATAGGCGATTGCCGCCACTCATTCTTATCGCCCCCTGCCGCCGTTAATTGCCGTAGGTGATTGCCGCCCCGCTCATTCTTATTGCCTTCCTTCGCCATTAATCGCCCCAAGGCGATTGCCGCCACTCTTCTTATCGCCCCCTGCGGCTGTTAATCGCCCATAAGGCGATTTGCATTCTTATCGCCCCCGCTTCGTTAATTGCCCGTAAAGCGATTTCTGCCGCTCATTCTTATTGCCTTTCACGCAGCATTTATCCGCGAAAATGGCGTTGCACCACTCATTCTTATCGCCCCCTGCCGCCGTTAATCACCCAAAGCGGTGCAGCCGACTCATTCATATAGCCCCCTACCAGCCGTTAATCGCCCGTTAAGCGTTGCCCTCTCATTCATATCGCCCTCCTGCGCGTTAGTCGCCCGTGAGCGATTGCCCCTCATTCTTATCGCCCCCTGCCGTTAATCGCCCCGCAAAGGCGATTGCCGCCACTCATTCTTATCGCCCCTGGCGCCGTTAATCGCCGTAAAGTGCCGCCACTCACTCATATAGCCCCCTGCGCGTTAATCATCCGTAAAGGCGTTGCCGCCACTCATTCTTAACCCCCTGCCGTTAATCGCCCGGAAGGCGATTGCCGCCACTCATTCTTATCGCCCCCTGCCACAGATTAATCGCCCGTGGGCGATTGCGCACTCATTCTTATCGCCCCCTGCCGGCTAATCACCTTTAGGACTGTTCACTCATTCTTATCGCCCCCTGCGCCGTTAATCGCCGTAATGCGATTGCCCCCACTCATTCTTATCGCCCCATGCTACGCCGTTAATTGCCGTAGAGCGATTTCTGCCGCTCCTTCTTATTGCACTGCCGCCATTTATCACCCGAATGGCGATTGCCACTCATTCATATCGCCCCCTACCACCGTTAATCGCCGTAAGGCGATGGCGGCCTCATCTATAGCCTTCCTGCGCCATTAATCGCCCGTAAGGCGTGCCGCCCTCATTTACCTTGCCCCTGCGCCGTTAATCGCCCGTAAATTGCGCATCTCATTCTTATCGCCCCCTACCGCCGTTAATCACGCGTGGGCGATTGCCATATGTCTTATTGCCCCTGCCATAGATTAATCGCCCGTAATGCGATTGCCGCCACTCATTCTTATCGCCCCCCTGCCGCCGTTAATCGCCGTAGGCGATTGCCACTCATTCTTATTGCCCCCCCTACCGCCGTTAATCGCCCGTAATGTGATTGCCGCCTCTCCATTCTTATCGCCCCCCTGCATGCCTTAATCACCGTTAGGCTATTCGCCACTCATTCTTATTCGCCCTGCGTTAATCTTCCGTAGGCGATTGCCACTCTTTCTTGACCTTTGCACCGTTAATCGCCAAAAGGCGGTGCCGCCACTCAGACATATCCCCTCCTGCCGCCCCTAAGCACCCGTAAGGCGATTGCGCCCTCATTCAGCCCCCTGCAGCCACTGAATCGCCCTAAGGCGTTTCCCTCTCACTCTTATCGCCCCCCTGCGGTTAATCGCCCGTAGGCGTTTCCGCCACTCACTCTTATCGCCCCTGCCGCCGTTAATCGCCTGTAAGGTGATTGTCGCCACTCATTCTTAGCCCCCTGCAGTTTGTTAATCGCCCACAAGGCGATTGCCCGCCACTCATTCTTATCCCCCTTGCCGTTAATCGCCATGGGCGATTGTCATACTCACTCTTATCACCCCCCTGCCGCCGTTAATCAGCAAAAGATTGCCACTCATTCTTATCCCCTCCTGGCCGTTAATCACCGTAAGGCTATTGCAGCCACTCATTCTTATCGCCCCCTGGCGCGTTAATCACCACGTAAGGGCTATTGCACCACTCATTCTTATGCCCCCCCCTTACCGTAGATTAATCGCCGTAAGGCGATTGCCGCTTTCATTCTTATCGCCCTCCTGCCGTAATAATCGCCTGTATAGCGATTGACCCTCTTTCTTATCGCCCCCTGCAGATTGCCATAAACGGTGCCATACTCCTCTTGTCGCCCCTGCCGTTAATCGCCCGTAAGGCCATTGCCGCCACTCATTCTTATCCCCCCCTGCCGCCGTTAACCACCGTGCAAAGCTATTGCGCCACTCATTCTTATTGCCCGCTACGCCGTTGTCTTACCGTAAGGCGATTGCCCACTCATTCTTATCGATCCCCTGCATGCGTTAATCAACTGTATGGCTTGCCGCCACTCATTCGTATCCCCCCCTTGCCGTTAATCAGCAGTAAGGCTATACCGCCACTCATTCTTATTGCCCTGCATAGATTAATAAGCCACATGATACGATTGACACCTCTCATTCTTATCGCCCCCTGCACCGTTAATAAGCCCGTGAGGCGATTGCCGCCTCATTCTTATCGCCCCTGCCGCCGTTAATCGCCCGTCAATTCGATTACCGCCACTCATTCATATCGCCCTCCTGCCTAATCGCCGATAGGCGATTGCCGCCACTCATTCATCGCCCCCCTACCGCCGTTTAATCGCCCAAAGGCGATTGCCGCCACTCATTCTTATAAGCCCCTGGCGCCGTTAATCACCCGTGGGATATTGCCGCCACTCATTCTTATCGGCCCCTGCACGCCGTTAATCGCGCAAAAGGCGTTGCCACCACTAATTCATAATAGCCCTACCTGCGCCGTTAATCGCCCGTAAAGGCGATTGCGCCATCATTCTTATCGCCCCCTGCCGCCTTTAATCCGCCGGAAGTATTCGCCACTCATTCTTATCGCCCTGCGGCGTTAATCACCCGTAAGGCGATTGCGCAACTCATTCTTGTCCCCTGCGTTAATCACCCGTAGGCGTTGCCGCCACTGGTTATCGCCCCCCTGCCGCCGTTAATCGCCCATAAGGCGATTGCCGCCATTCTTATCGCCCCCCTGCGCCGTTAATCACCCGTAGGCGTTGCCGCCTCATTCTTTTGCCCCCCTCCGCCGTTAATCGCCCGTAATGTGATTGCGGCCTCTCATTCTTATCGCCCCCATGCCGCCGTTAATCGCCGTGGGCGATTGCTGCCACTCATTCTTATCGCCCCCTGCGCCGTTAATCTCCATTAAAGTGCCGCCACTCATATCGCCCCTGCCGCCGTTAATCATCCGTAGGCGATTGCCGCCACTCTCATTATTAGCATCCCCGCACGCAGTTAATCACCCATAAGGCGTTGCGCCACTCATTCTTATTAAGCCCCCCTGCGTTAAGCCGTAAGGCGTTCCGCCCTCATTCTTATCGCCCCCCTGCCGCCTTTAATCACCTTTAAAGGCTATTCGCCACTCATTCTTATCGCCCCCCCTGCCGTTAATGCGCCGTAATGCGATTGCCGCCACTCATTCTTATCGCCCCTGCCGCCGTTAATTGCCCGTAAGGTGATTTCTGCAGCTCCTTCTTATTGCTGCCGCCATTTATCACCCGAATGGCGTGCTCCCACTCATTCTTATCGCCCCCTGCGCGTTAATCACCGAGGCGATTGCACCACTCATTCATATCATCTCCTACCACCGTTAATCGCCATTAAGGTGGCGGCACTCTTCTGTGCCTTCACCGCCATTGAATCGCCGTGGCGTTGCCGCCACTCATTCTTATTGCCCTGCGCCGTTAATCGCCGTAATGCGATTGCGCATCTCATTCTTATCGCCCCCCCACCGCCGTTAATCGCCCGTAGGCGATTGCCGCCACTCATTCTTATTGCCCCTCCGCCGTTAATCGCCCGTAATGCGATTGCAGCCACTCATTCTTATCACGCCCCCCTGCCGCCGTTAATCGCCCGTAAGGCGGTGCGCCACTCATTCTTATTGCCCCTACCGCCGATTAATCGCCCGTAATGTGATTGCGCCTCTCATTCTTATCGCCCCTGCCGCCGCTAATCACCCGTAAAGGCATTCGCCACTCCTTCTTATCCCCACTGCCGCCGTTAATCTTCCGTAAGGCGTTGCCGCCACTCTTTCTTATTGCCTACATGCGTTAATCGCCAAAGGCGATTGCCGCCACTCAGTCTTATCGCCCCCTGCCGCCCTTAAGCACCCGTAAGGCAATTGCCGCCCTCATTCTTTTCGCCCCCTGCAGCCACTAATCGCCCTAAGGCGTTGCCGCCCTCTCATCACTTATCGCCCCCTGCGCCGTTAATCGCCCGTAGGCGATTCCGCCACTCACTCTTATCGCCCCCTGCCGCCGTTAATCGCCTCAACCAGGTGATTGTCGCCACTCATTCTTATCGCCCCTGCCGTTGAATCGCCCTTAAGGCGATTGCCGCCCTCATTCTTATCCCCCTTGCCACCGTTAATCGCCGCCAAGGCGTTGTCGCCCTCACTCTTATCACCCCCTGCCGCCGTTAATCGCCCGCAGGCGTGCCGCCACTCATTCTTATCGCCCCTCCTAGCGCCGTTAATCACCCGTAAGGCTATTGCAGCCACTCATTCTTATCGCCCCCTGGCACCGTTAATCACCCGTAAGGCTATTGCGCCACTCATTCTTATCCCTTTCCGCCATTAATCGCCCGTAAGGCGTTGCCGCTTTCATTCTTATCCCTGCGCAATAATCGCCTGTATGGCGTTGGGCCCACTCTCTTATCGCCCCCCTGCGTTAATCGCAAAAGGCGATTGCCGCCCTCACTCTTATCCCTGCGCGTATCGCCCACGCCAAGGCCATTGCCGCCACTCATTCTTATCGCCCCTGCACCGATTATCGCCCGTAATTCGATTACCGCCACTCATTCATATCGCCCTCACTGCCGTTAATCGCCCGTAAGCGATTGCCACTCATTCGCCCCCCCTACTGCCGTTAATCGCCCAAAGATTGCCGCCCTCATTCTTATCGCCCCTGGCCCGTTAATCACCATTAAGGATATTGCCGCCACTCATTCTTGGCCCCTGCCGCCGTTAATCGCGCAAGGCGATTGCCACCACTAATTCATATCCCTACCTGCCGCCGTTAATCGCCCGTGCGATTGCCGCCGCTCATTCTTATCGCCCCCCCTGCCTTTATCACCCACGTGCGGCTATTCCGCCACTCATTCTTATCGCCCCCTGCCGCCGTTAATCACCCGTAGGCGATTGCTGCAACTCATTCTTATTGTCCGCCGCCGTTAATCACCGTAGAGCGATTGCGCCACTGGTTCTTCGCCCCCTGCCGCCGTTAATGCCCATAAGGCGATTGCCGCCACTCATTCTTATCGCCCCCTGCCGCCGTTAATCACCCGTAAGCGATTGCCACACATTCTTATTGCCCCTGCAGGTTAATCGCCCGTAATGTGATTGCGGCCTCTCATTATTTATGCCGTTAATCGCCCGTAGGCGGTTACACTCATTCTTATCGCCCCCCTGCCGCCGTTAATCGCCCGTTGAGCGTTGCCGCCACTCATTCATATCGCCCTCGCCGTTGTCGCCCGTGTAAGGCGTTGCCCTCATTCTTATCGCCCCCTGCCGCCGTTAATCGCCCACAAGGCGATTGCCGCCCTCATTCTTATCGCCCCTGGCGCCGTTAATCGCCGTAAAATTGCCGCCACCCACTCATATCGCCCCCTGCCGCCGTTAATCATCCGTAAGAGCGTTGCCGCCACTCATTCTGCCCCCTGCCGCCGTTAATCGCCCGCATAAGGCGATTGCGTAATCATTCTTGTCGCCCCCCCTGCCGCGTTAATCGCCCGTAAAGGCTATTCCGCCACTCATTCTTATCGCCCCCCTGCCGCCGTAAATCACCCGTAAGGCGATTGCGCCACTCATTCATATCGCCCCATGCACGGATTAATCGCCCGTGAGATTTAGCATAATTCATTCTTATTGTCACGCGTTAATCGCCGTAGGCAATTGCCGCCACTCATCTATCGCCCCTGCCGCTGTATTAAGCGCCCAAAATTGCCGCCACTCATTCTTATCGTCCCCTTCTGCCGTTAATTGCCCGTAAGGCGATTTCTGCCGCTCCTTCTTATTGCCTTCCTGCCGCCATTTATCACCCGAATGGCGTGCACCCACTCATTCTTATCGCCCCTGCCCGTTAATCACCCGAGCGATTGCAGGCCACTCATTCATATCGCCCCCCTACCACCGTTAATCGCCCGTAAGGCGATTGGCGGCACTCATTATTGCCTTCCTGCCGCCATTAATCGCCCGTTAAGGCATTGCCCACTCATTCTTATTGCCCCCTGCCGCCGTTAATCGCCCGTAATGCATTGCCGCATCTCATTCTTATAGCCCCCTACCGCCGTTAATCGCCGTAGGCGATTGCCGCCACTCATTCTTATTGCCCCCTGCCGCCGTTAATCGCCCGTAATGCGATTGCCGCCACTCATTCTTATCGCCCCCTGCCGCCGTTAATCGCCCGTAAGGCGATTGCCGCCACTCATTCTTATTGCCCCCTACCCGTTAATCGCCCGTAATGATTGCCGCCTCTCATTCTTATCATCCCCCTGCCCGATAATCGCCGGGCGTTGCCACTCATTCTTATCGCCCCCCTGCCGCATTAATGCCCGTAAGGCGATTCCGCCACTCATTCTTATCGACCCCCTGCCGCCATTAATCGGCCGTAAGGCGTGCCGCCACTCATTCTTATCGCCCCCTGCCGCCGTTAATCGCCCGTAGGCGATTACCGCCACTCATTCTTATCACCTGGGTTAATCGCCCGTAAGGCGTTACCGCCACTCATTCTTATCACCCCTGCCGCCGTTAACCACCGTAGGGCTATTTATTGCGCGCCTTATCGCCCCCCTGCCGCCGTTAATCGCCCGTAGGCGTTGCCGCCACTCATTCTTAACGCCGCCCTGCCGCCGTTAATCGCCGTGTAAGGCGATTGCCGCCATTCATTCTTATCGGCCCTTACGCCGTTAATCATTACCGTAAGGCGATTGCCGCCACTCATTCTTATCGCCCCTGCCGCCGTTAATCAGCAGGCTATTGCGCCACTCATTCTTATCGCCCCCCTGCCGTTAATCAACCGTAAGGCTATTGCGCCACTCATTCTTATTGCCCCCTGCCGCCGTTAATCGCCGCCAATGCGTTGACGCCTCATTTTATCGCCCCCGTTAATCGCCCGCAAGGCGATTGCCGCCACTCGACCTCGCCCCGCCGTTAATCGCCCACAAGGGCGGTTGCTACCACTAATTCATATCGCCCTCCCTGCCGTTAATCGCCCGCCAAGGCGTGCCACCACCAATTCATATCGCCCTCCTGCCGCGTTGATCGCCCGTAAAGGCGATTCCGCCACTCATTCTTATCGTCCCGTCCCCTTTAATCACCTGTAGGCTATTCCGCCACTCATTCTTATCGCCCCCTGCCGCCGTTAATCACCCGTAAGGCGTTGCCGCCACTCTTCATATCGCCCCTGCTGCGTTAATCGCCCGTAAGGCGTGCCGCCACTCACTCTACCCCCTGCCGCGTTAATCGCCCGCAGGCGATTGCCGCCACTCATTCTTATCGCCCTCTAGCGCCGTTAATCGCCCGTAAGGCTATTGCGCCACTCATTCTTATCGCCCTTACCGCCATTAATCGCCCGTAAAGGCGTTGCGCTTCATTCTCACCGCCCCCCCGCCATTAATCGCCCGTATGGCGATTGCCGCCACTCCCTCTTATCGCCCCCTGCCGCCGTTAATCGCAAAAAGGCGTTGCCGCCACTCACTCTTATCGCGCCCCCGCCGCCGTTAATCGCCCGTAAAGCCATCCGCCACTCATTCTTATCGCCCCCTGCCGCCGTTAACCACCCGTAAGCGATTGCCCCCCACTCTGCCTCTCCCCTGCCGCCGTTAATCGCCCGTAAGGCGATTGCCGCCATTATTCTTATCGCCCCCCTTACCGCCGTTAATCGTACCGTAAGGCATTGCCGCCACTCATTCTTATCGCCCCCTGCCGCCGTTAATCACGCTGTAAAGGCTATTGCGCCACTCATTCTTATCGCCCCCTGCCGCCGTTAATCGCCAGTAAGGCAATTGCCACCACTCATTCTTATCGCTTCCTGCCGCCGTTAATCGCCCGTAAGGCGATTGCCGCCACGCATTCTTATTGCCCTTCCGCCGTTAATCGCCCGTTAAGGCGATTGCCGCAACTCATTCATATCGCCCTCCTGCCCGTTAATCGTCCGTAAAAGTTGCTACCACTCATTCTCATTGTCCACTCCCAGGTACACCTCTGACACTCCCAGGTACACCACTGACACTCCCAAGTACACCTCTGACACTCCCAGTTACACCCCTGACACTCCCAGTTACACCTGACACTCCCAGGTACCGTCATTCCCAGATACACCTCTGATACTCCCGTACCTCTGACACTCCCAGGTACACCTCCGATACTCCCAGGTACACCTCCGATAGTCCCAGGTACACCTCCCAGCCTCCCAGGAACTCCTCTGGCCTCCCTGGTTCACCTCTGACCTCCCAGGTACACCTCTAACACTCCTGCTACATCTGACAATCCCAGGTACTCATCCGACACTCCCAGGTACACCTCCGACACTCCCAGGTACACCCTGACCTCCCAGCCTATACTCGACTCTCCTGACACACCTCCGGCACTCCCAGGTACCTCAGACACTCCCAGGTACACCTTACACTCCAGGTACACCTCTGACACTCCAGGTACACCTTTGACACTCCCAGGTACACCTCTGACCTCCCAGGTACACCGTTGACACTGCCAGGGCTCCACTGACATTCCTGGTACACCTCTGACCTCCCAGGTACACCCTGACAGTGCCAGGTACACCTCCGACACTCCCAGGAACACTTCTCCCTCCAGGTACACCTCCTACACTCCCAGGTACCTCTGACACTCCCAGGTACACCTCTGACCTCCCAAGTACTCCACTGACATTTCTGGTACACCTCTGACACTGCCGTCACCTCTGACACTCCCAGGTACTCCTCTGCCCTGGTTCCTCTGACACTCCCAGGTACACAATAACACCCCACAGGTACACCAGCAAGCCTCCCGTGCTACTGACACTCCCAGGTACCTCAGCCTCCCAGGTACACCTCTGACACTCCCAGGTACACCTCAGACACTCCCAGGTACACCTCTGACACTCCCAGGTGACACCTCGACCCTCCCAGGTACACCCCCACTGCTCCCAGGTACACCTCGACACTCCCAGGTACACCTCAGACACTCCCAGGTACACCTCTGACACTGCCAGGTACATCTCTGACACTGCCAGGTACACCTCTGACACTCCCAGGTACACCACCAGCACTCCCTGGGTACACCTCGAACCTCCCAGACCACCACTGACACTCCCAGGTACACCTCAGACACTCCCAGGTACATTTCTGACACTTCCAGGTACCTCAGACACTCCCGGTACACACTGACACTCCTAGGTACACCTCTGGCACTCCCAGGTACACCTCCGACACTCCCAGGTACCTCTCTGACACTCCCAGGTACACCTCAGACACTCCCAGGTACACCTCAGACACTCCCAGGTACACCTCAGACACTCCCAGGTGCACCTCTGACACTCCCAGGTACACCTCTGACACTCCCTGGTACACACTTGACACTCCCAGGTACACCACTGACACTCCCAGGTGCACCTCTGACACTCCCTGGTACACACTTGACACTCCCAGGTACACCACTGACACTCCCAGGAACACCTCTGACACTCCCAGGTACACCTCAGACACTCCCAGGAACATTTCTGACACTTCCAGGTACACCTCCGACACTTCCAGTTAAACCTCTGACACTCCCAGGTACACCAATGACCTCCCAGGTCACCACCCCAGCACTCCCAGGTACCTCAGACCTCCCAGGTACACCTCACACACGCTCAGGTACACCTCTGACACTGCCAGGTACACCTCTGACACTGCTAGGTATACCTCTGACACTCCCAGATACACCACCGATACCCACAGGTACTCTGACACTCCCAGGTACACCCTGACATTCCCAGGTACCTCAGACACTCCCAGGTACACCTCAGACACTCCCAGGTGCACCTCCCAGCACTCCAGGTACACCTCTGACACTCCCTGGTACACACCCTTGCTCCCAGGTACACCACTGACACTCCCAGGTGCCTCTGACACTCCCTGGTACACCTTGACACTCCCAGGTACACCACCCTGACACTCCAGAACACCTCTGACACTCCCAGGTACACCCCTGACACTCCCAGTTGCACCTCTGACACTCCCAGGTGCACCTCTGACACTCCGAGGTACACCTCAGACACTCCCAGGAACATTTCTGCCACTTCCAGGTACACCTCCGACACTTCCAGGTACACCTCTGACACTGCCAGGTACACCAATGACACTCCCAGGTACACCTCTGACACTGCCAGGTACACCTCTGACAATGGCAGGCCACGTCTGACACTCCCAGGTACACATTTGACACCCAGGTACACCTCCGATACTCCCAGGTACACCTCTGACACTGCCAGGTACACCTCTGACAATCCCAGATACACCGCCGATACTCACAGGTACACCCCTTACACTCCCAGGTACACGGTGACACTCCCCGTACACCCTGACACTCCCAGGTACCTCGGACACTCCCAGGTACACCTCAGACACTCCCGTACATTTCTGACACTTCCAGGTACACCTCCGACCTTCCAGGTACACCTCTGACACTCCCAGGTACACCAATGACACTCCCAGGTACACCACTGACACTCCCACATACACCTCTGACACTCCCAGGTACACATCTGACACTCCCAGGAACTCCTCTGATGCTCCCAGGTACTCCTTTGACACTCCGAGGTACACCTCTGACACTCCCAGGTACACCTCTGACACTCCCAGGTACACCACTGACACTCCTAGGTACACCTCAGACACTCCCAGGTACACCTCTGACACTCCCAGGTACACCTCAGACACTCCCAGGTACATTTCTGACACTTCCAGGTACACCTCAGACACTCCCAGGTACACCACTGACACTCCCAGGTACACCCCTGACACTCCCAGGTACCTCTGACACTCCCAGGTACACCTTGACACCCCAGGTACAACTCTGACACTCCTGGTACACACCTGACACTCCCAGGTGCACCACCTCCTAGGCACCTCTGGCACTCCCAGGTACACCTCCAGCCTCCCAGGTACAACTCTGACCTCCCAGGTACACCCCTGACCTCCCAGGTACACCTCAGCACTCCAGGTTCACCTCCGACACTCCCAGGTACACCTCAGGCACTCCCAAGTGCACCTCTCACCTATCAGGTACCTCTGACACTCCTAGTACACACCTGACACTCCCAGGTGGTACAGACAACCTCCAGGTACACCTCTGGCACTCCAGGTACACCTCTGACACTCCCAGGTTCACCTCCCAGCCTCCCAGGTACACCTCTGATGCTCCCTGGTACACACCTGACACTCCCAGGTACACCTGACACTCCCAGGTACACCTCTGGCACTCCCAGGTACCCAAGCACTCCCAGGTACACTTCCCGTGCTCCCAGGTACACCTCCGATGCTCCCAGGTACCTCTGACCTCCCAGGTACTCCTCTGACACTCCCTGGTTCACCTCTGACACTCCCAGGTACACCAACACTCCCAGGTAAACCACTGACCCTCCCAGGTACACCTCTGACACTCCCAGGTACTCCTCTGACTCCTGGTTCCTCTGACACTCCCAGGTACCTGTACCCACAGGCACACCAATGACACTCCCAGGTACACCACCCTGACACTCCCAGGTACACCTCTGACACTCCCAGGTACCTCTGACACTCCAGGTACACCTCAGACACTCCCAGGTACACCTCTGACACTCCCAGGTACCCTTCAGACACTCCCAGGTACACCTGCTCCCAGGTACCTCCGACACTCCAGGTACCTTCAGACACTCCCAGGTACACCTCTGACACTGCCAGGTACATCTCTGACACTGCCAGGTACACCTCTGACACTCCCAGGTACCACCCCAACCTCCTAGGTACACCTCAGACACTCCCAGGTACACCACTGACACTCCCAGGTACACCTCAGACACTCCCAGGTACATTTCTGACACTTCCAGGTACACCTCAGACACTCCCAGGTACACCACTGACACTCCTAGGTACACCTCTGGCACTCCCAGGTACACCTCCGACACTCCCAGGTACAACTCTGACACTCCCAGGTACACCTCAGACACTAGGTACACCTCAGACACTCCCAGGTACACCTCAGACACTCCCAGGTGCACCTCCCAGCACTCCAGGTACACCTCTGACACTCTCTGGTACCCTTGGCCTCCCAGGTACCTCAGACACTCCCAGGTACACCTCAAACACTCCCAGGTGCACCTCCCCAGCACTCCCAGGTACACCTCCTGACACTCTCTGGTACCTTGACGCTCCCAGGTACACCACTGACACTCCCAGGAACACCTCTGACACTCCCAGGAACACCTCTGACACTCCCAGGTACACCTCAGACACTCCCAGGAACATTTCTGACACTTCCAGGATACCTCCGACACTTCAGGTAAACCTCTGACACTCCCAGGTACACCAATGACACTCCCAGTACACCACTGACACTCCCAGGTGCTCAAACACTCCCAGGTACACCTCCACACACTCAAGTACACCTCTGACACTGCCAGGTACACCTCTGACACTGCCAGGTATGCCTCTGACACTCCCAGATCACACCACCATCCCACAGGTACAGCACTCCAGGTACACCCCTGACATTCCAGGTACACCCCTGACACTCCCAGGTGCACCTCTGGCGCTCCCAGGTATACCTTTGACCTCTCAGTTAACCTCCAACACTCCCAGTTACACCCCTGACACTTGCAGGTACACCTCTGACACTCCCAGGTACCTCTGACACACCCAGGTACACCTCCGATACTCCCAGGTACATCTCTGACACTCCCACATGCACCTCCCCACTCCCAGATACACCGCCGATACTCCAGGTGACCCTGACTCCCAGGTACACCCTGACATTCCCAGGTACACCCTGACACTCCCAGGTGCACCTCTGACACTTCAGGTACACCTTTGACACTCTCAGTACCTCCGACCTCCCAGTTACACCCTGACACCCAAGGTACACTGCGACCTCCCTCGTATACCCCTGCTCCTGGTACACACCTGACACTCCCAGGTACACCACTGACACTCCCAGGTACCTCTGGCTCCCAGGTACACATCTGACACCCCAGGTACAACTCTGACACTCCCTGGTACACACCTGACACTCCCAGGTACACCACTGACACTCTGATACACCTCTGTCCAGGTACCTCCGACACTCCCAAGTACAACTCTGACACTCCCAGGAACACCTCAGACACTCCCAGGTACACCTCAGACACTCCCAGGTACACCTCAGACACTCCCAGATGCACCTCTGACACTCCCAGGTACCTCTGACACTCCCTGGTACACATTTGACCTCCCAGGTACACCACTGACACTCCCAGGTGCACCTCTGACACTCCCTGGTACCACTTGCTCCCAGGTACCCACAGACACTCCCAGGAACACCTCTGACCTCCCAGGCCTCAGACACTCCCAGGAACATTCTGACACTTCAGGTACCTCCGACACTTCCAGGTAAACCTCTGACACTCCCAGGTACACCAATGACCTCCCAGGCCCCTGACACTCCCAGGTACCTCAGACACTCCCAGGTACACCTCACACACGCTCAGGTACACCTCTGACACTGCCAGGTACACCTCTGACACTGCCAGGTACCTCTCACACTCCCAGATACACCGCCGATACCACAGGTACAACACTGACACTCCCAGGTACACCCCTGACATTCCCAGTGCACCTGACACTCCCAGGTGCCTCTGACACTCCCAGGTACCTTGACCCTCTCAGTTACACCTCAACACTCCCAGTTACACCCTGACACTCCCAGGTACACCTCTGACACTTCCAGGTACACCTCTGACACTCCAGGTAAACCTCTGACATGAGTACACCTCTGACACTCCCAGGTACACCTCCTCAGGTACCTCCGATACTCCCAGGTACATCTCTGACACTCCCAGTTGACACTCCCAGGTACACCGTGACACTGGCAGGTACCCTCTCACAATCAGGTACACCTCAGACACTCCCAGGTACATTTCTGACACTTCAGGTACACCTCAGACACTCCCAGGCACACCACCACAGCCTCCCAGGTACACCCCTAACCTCCCAGGTACACCTCTGACACTCCCATTTTGACACCCCCAGGTACAACTCTGACCTCCTGGTACACACCTGACACTCCCAGGTACACCACTGACACTCCTAGGTACAACTCTGACCTCCAGGTCACACCTCTGACACTCCCAGGTACACCTCAGACCTCCCAGGTGCACCCCAGACACTCCCAGGTGCACCTCTGACACTCCTAATCTTGCACACTCCCAGGTACACCACTGACACTCCCAGGAACACCTCCCGACACTCCCAGGTACACCCCTGACTCCCAGTTGCACCTCCCCGACACTCCCAGGTGCACCTCTGACACTCCAGGTACACCTCCAGACACTCCCAGGAACATTTCTGCCACTTCCAGGTACACCTCCGACACTTCAGGTACACCTCTGACACTCCCAGGTACCAATGACACTCCCAGGTACCTCTGACACCAGGTACACCTCTGACAATGGCAGGTACACGCCCACCACTCCCAGGTACACATTTGACACACCCAGGTACACCTCCGATACCCCAGGTACACCTCTGACACTGCCAGGTACACCCTGACAATCCCAGATACACCGATACTCACAGGTACACCCCTGACACTCCCAGGTACACCGCACACTCCCTACGACACCTCCTGGACACTCCCAGGTACACCTCGACACCCAGGTACACCTCAGACACTCCCACGTACATTTCCTGACACTTCCAGGTACACCTCCGACACTTCCAGGTACACCTCTGACACCCCAGGCACACCAATGACACTCCAGGTACACCACTGACACTCCCAGGTACACCTCTGACACTCCCAGACACACTCCGACACTCCCAGGTACAACTCTGACACTCCCAGGTACACTCTGACACCCCAGGTACACCCCTGACACTCCCAGGTTCACCTCCGACACTCCCAGGCACACCAGGCACCCAAGTGCACCTCTCACTATCAGGTACACCTCTGACACTCCCTAGTACACACCTGACACTCCCAGGTACACGACTGACACTCCAGGCACACCTCTGGCACTCCCAGGTACACCTCTGACACCCCAGGTTCACCCTCTGACACCCCGGTACACCTCTGATACTCCTGGTACACACCTGACACTCCCAGGTACACCACTGACACTCCCAGGTACACCTCCACTCCCAGGTACACCACTGACACTCCCAGGTACACTTCCGGATACTCCCAGGTACACCGACACTCCCAGGTACACCTCTGACACCCCAGGTACTCCTCTGACACTCCCTGGTTCACCCTCTGACACTCCCAGGTACACCACGACACCCCAGGTATACCACTGACACTGGTACACCTCTGACACCCCAGGTACCTCTGACACTCCTGGTTCTCCTCTGACACTCTTACACCATAACACCCACAGGTACACACCAAGACACTCCCAGGTACACCCACTGACACTCCCCAGGTACACCTCTGACACCCAGGTACACCTCTGACACTCCCAGGCACACCTCAGACACTTGGTCCTGACACTCCCAGGTACACCTCTGACACTCCCAGGTACACCCCAACACTCCCAGGCACACCTCCGACACCCCAGGTACACCCCTCAGACAATCCCAGGCACACCTCTGACACTGCCAGGTACATCTCTGACACTCCCAGGTACACCACTGACACCCTAGGTACACCTCAGACACTCCCAGGTACACCACTGACACTCCCAGGCACACCTCAGACACCCCAGGTACATTTCTGACACTTCCAGGCACACCCCAGACACCCCAGGTACACCACTGACACCCTAGGTACACCTCTGGCACCCCAGGTACACCTCCGACACTCCCAGGTACAACTCTGACACCCCAGGTACACCCTTGACACTACCAGGTACACCCCAGACACCCCAGGCACACCTCAGACACCCCAGGCACCTCTGACACCCCAGGCACACCTCTGACACTCCTCTGGCACACCTCCTGACACCCCAGGTACACCTCAGACACCCCAGGCACACCTCAGACACCCCAGGCACCCCTGACACTCCCAGGCACACCTCTGACACCTCTGCACACACTTGACACTCCCAGGACACACCACTGACACTCCCAGGTGCACCTCTGACACTCCCTGGTACACACTTGACACCCTTGCACCACTGACACCCCAGGAACACCTCTGACACTCCCAGGAACACCTCTGACACTCCCCAGGTACACCCCAGACACTCCCAGGAACATTTCACACTTCCAGGTACACCCTATCTCCAGGTAAACCTCTGACACTCCCCAGGCACACCAATGACACACTCCCAGGTACACCACTGACACTCCCAGGTACACTCAGACCCCTGCACACCCCACACACGCTCAGGTACACCCTGACACTGCCAGGCACACCTCTGACACTGCCAGGCATACCCTGACACTCCCAGATACACCACCGATACCCACAGGCACACCCCTGACACTCCCAGGTACACCCCTGACATTCCAGGTACACCCCTGACACTCAGGTGCACCTCTGACACTCCCAGGCATACCTTTGACCCCTCAGTTACACCCAACACTCCCAGTTACACCCCCTGACACTTAGGCACACCCTGACACTCCCAGGTACACCCTGACACACCCAGGTACACCTCCGATACTCCCAGGCACATCTCTGACACTCCCAGGTACACCTCTGACACCCCCAGATACACTGATACTCACAGACCCCTGACACCCCAGGTACACCCCTGACATTCCCAGGCACACCCTGACACCCCAGGCACCCCCACACTTCCAGGTACACCTTTGACACTCTCAGTTACACCTCCGACACTCCCAGGCACACCCTGACACCTCCGGCACACTGCCCTGACACTCCCACGCACACCCCCTGACACCCCTGGTACACACCTGACACCCCAGGCACACCACTGACATCCCCAGGTACACCTCTGGCACTCCCCAGGTACACATCTGACACCCCAGGCACACACCCTGACACTCCCTGGTACACACCTGACACCCCAGGTACACCACTGACACCCCAGATACACTCTGGCACTCCCCAGTACACCTGACACTCCCACAATCCCTGACACCCCAGGAACACCTCAGACACTCCCAGGCACACCCCAGACCCCAGGTACACCTCAGACACTCCCAGATGCACCTCTGACACTCCCAGGCACCCTGACACTCCCTGCACACATTTGACACTCCCAGGCACACCACTGACACTCCCCAGGTGCACCTCTGACACTCCCTGGTACACACCTGACACTCCCAGGCACACCACTGACACTCCCAGAACACCTCTGACACCCCAGGCACACCCCACAACTCCCAGAACATTTCCTCACACTTCCAGTACACCTCCGACACTTCCAGGTGCAAACCTCTGACACTCCCAGGCACACCAATGACACTCCCAGGTCACCACTGACAGGCACACCCAGACACCCCAGGTGCACACCTCACACGCTCAGGCACCTCTGACACTGCCGGTCACCTCTGACACTGCCAGGTACACCTCCTCACACTCCAGATACACCGCCGACACCAGGTACAACACCACTGACACTCCCAGGCACACCCCTGACATTCGGCACACCCCTGACACTTGGTGCACCTCTGACACTCCGGCACACCTTGACCTCCCAGTTACACCTCCAACACTCCAGTTACACTCTGACACCCCAGGCACACCTCTGACACTTCCAGGCACACCTCTGACACTCCCAGGTAAACCCTCTGACACCAGCAGCACACCTCTGACACTCCCCAGGTACACCTCTGACACACCCAGGCACACTGATACTCCCAGGTACATCTCTGACACTCCCAGGCACACCGCTGACACCAGGCACACCGCTGACACTGGCAGGTACACCTCTCACAATCCCAGGCACACCTCAGACACTCCCAGGCACATTTCTGACACTTCCAGGTACACCCCAGACACTCGGTACACCACCCTGACACCCCAGGCACACCCTGACACTCCCAGGCACACCTCTGACACCCCAGGCACACACCTTGACACCCCAGGTACAACTCTGACACTCCCCTGACACACACCTGACACTCCCAGGTACACCACTGACACTCCCAGGTACACCTCTGGCACCCCCAGGTACACCTCCGACACCCCAGGCACAACCCTGACACCCGAGGTACACCTCTGACACTCCCAGGTACACCTCAGACACTCCCAGGTACACCCCAGACACTCCCAGGTGCACTCTGACACTCCCTGGTACACACTCCTGACACTCCCAGGTACACCACTGACACTCCCAGGAACAAATCCGACACTCCCAGGTACACCCCCTGACACTCCAGTTGCACCTCTGACACTCCCAGGTGCACCTCACACCTGAGGCACACCAGACACTCCCAGGAACATTTCTGCCACTCCAGGCACACCTCCGACACTTCCAGGCACACCTCTGACACTCCCAGGTACACCAATGACACCCCAGGCACACCTCTGACACTGCCAGGCACACCTCTGACAATGGCAGGCACACGTCTAACACCCCAGGCACACATTTGACACACCCAGGCACACCTGACACTCCCAGGTACACCTCTGACACTGCCAGGTACACCTCTGACAATCCCAGATACACCGCCGATACCACAGGCACACCCCTACACCCCAGGTACACCGGTGACACTCCCAGGTACACCTGACACTCCCAGGCACACCTCGGACACCAGGCACACCTCAGACACTCCCACGCACATTTCTGACACTTCCAGGCACCTGACACTTCCAGGTACACCTCTGACACCTGGGCCACCACATGACACTGGTTCACCACTGACACTCCTAGGCACACCTCTGCACTCCCAGATACACCTCCGACACTCCCCAGGCACAACTCTGACACTCCCAGGTACACCCCTGACACTCCCCAGGCACACCCCTGACACTCCCAGGTTCACCTCCGACACTCCCAGGCACACCAGACACCCAGGCACCCCCACACCTCAGGTACACCTCGACACTCCCCACACACCTGACACCCCAGGCACACGACTGACACCCCAGGCACACCTCTGCACTCCAGGCACACCTCTGACACTCCCAGTTCACCTCTGACACCCCAGGTGCCCTGATACCCCCTGGTACACACCTGACACTCCCAGGCACACCACTGACACTCCAGGCACACCTCTGGCACCCCAGGCACACCACTGACACTCCTAGGCACACTCTGATACCCCAGGTACACCTCCGACACCCCAGGCACACCCCTGACACCCAGGTACTCTGACACCCCCTGGTACACCTCTGACACTCCCAGGTAACACTCAATGACACTCCCAGGCATACCACTGACACTCCCAGGCACACCTCTGACACCCCAGGCACTCCTCTGACACTCCCTGGTCTCCCCTCTGACACTCCCAGGCACACACAACACCCACAGGTACACCAATGACACCCCAGGCACACCACTGACACCCCAGGCACACCTCTGACACTCCCAGGCACACCTCTGACACCCCAGGCACACCCCAGACACTCCCAGGCACACCTCCTGACACCCCCAGGCACACCTCTGACACCCCACACCCCCAACACCCCAGGCACACCTCCGACACCCCAGGCACACCCTCAGACAATCCCAGGTACACCTCTGACACAGGTACATCTCTGACACCAGCAGGTACACCTCTGACACTCCCCAGGCACACCACTGACACTCCCAGGCACACCCCAGACACTCCCAGGCACACCCACTGACACTCCCAGGCACACCTCAGACACTCCCAGGTACATTTCTGACCTCTCAGTTACACCTCCACACTCCCAGTTACACCCTGACACTTGCAGGTACACCTCTGACACTGGCACACCTCTGACACACCCAGGTACACTCTCGATACTCCAGGGTACATCTCTGACACCAGTGCACACCTCTGACACTAGATACACCGCCGACACAGGTAGACCCCTGACCCCAGGCCACCCCTGACATTCCCAGGCACACCTGACACCCCCAGGTGCACCTCTGACACTTCCAGCCACCTTGACACTCTCAGTTACACCTCCGACACTCCCAGTTACACCCCTGACACCCCAGGCACACTGCACACTCCCACGTATACCCCTGACACTCCCTGGCCACACCTGACACTCCCCATGTACACCACTGACACTCCCAGGCACACCCTGGCACCCCAGGCACACATCTGACACCCAGGCACAACTCTGACACTCCCTGGTACACACCTGACACCCCAGGCACACCACTGACACTCCGTAGATACACCTCTGCACTCCCAGGCACACCTCCGACACTCCTGGCAACTCTGACACTCCAGGCACACCTCAGACACCCTCAGGCACACCCCAGACACTCCCAGGCACACCTCAGACACCCCAGGTGCACCTCTGACACTCCCAGGCACACCCTGACACCCCTGGCACATATTCTGACACTCCCAGGCACACTGACACCCCAGGTGCACCTCTGACACCCCCTGGTACACACTTGACACTCCCAGGCACACCACTGACACCCCAGAACACCTCTGACACTCCCAGGTACACCTCAGACACTCCCAGGAACATTTCTGACACTTCCAGGCACACCTGACACTTCCAGGTAAACCTCTGACACCCCAGGCACACCAATGACACTCCCCAGGCACACCACTGACACCCCCAGGCACACTAGAACACCCAGGCACACCTCACACACGCTCAGGCACACCCTGACACTGCCAGGTAACCCTGACACTGCCAGGCACACCTCTCACACTCCCAGATACACCGCCGATACCCACAGGTACAACCCTGACACTCCCAGGCACACCCCTGACATTCCCAGGCACACCCCGACACCCCAGGTGCACCCCTGACACTCCCCAGGCACACTTTGACCCCTCTCAGTTACACCTCCAACACTCCCAGTCACACCCCTGACACTCCCAGGCACACCTCTGACACTCCAGGCACACCCTGACACCCCAGGCAAACCTCTGACACCAGCAGGCACACCTCTGACACCCCAGGTACACCTCTGACACACCCAGGCACACCTCCGATACTCCAGGCACATCTCTGACACCCCAGGCACACCCCTGACATCCCAGGCACACCCTGACACTGCAGGCACACCTCCCACACTCCCAGGCACACCTCAAACCCCAGGCACATTCCCTGACACTTCCAGGCACACCCCAGACACCCCAGGCACACCACTGACACCCCAGGCACACCCCTGACACTCCCAGGCACACCTCTGACACTCCCAGGCACACCTTTGACACCCCAGGTACAACTCTGACACTCCCTGGTACACACCTTGACACTCCCAGGTCACACCACTGACACTCCTAGGCACACCTCTGGCACTCCCAGGTACACCTCCGACACTCCCGCACAACTTCTGACACCCTGGACACCTCTGACACTCCCAGGCACACCTCAGACACCCCAGGCACACCCCAGACACTCCCCAGGCACCAGCCGACACCCGGCACACCTCTGACACTCCCTGCACACACTTGACACCCCAGGCACACCACTGACACTCCCAGGCACACGCTGGCACCCCAGGCACACCTCTGACAACCCCCAGGCACACCTCCGATACTCCCAGGCACACCTCCGATACTCCCAGGCACACCTCTGACACTCCCAGGTACTCCTCTGACATTCCCTGGTTCACCCCTGACACTCCCCAAGCACACCTCTGACACCCCAGGCACACCAGACACCCCAGGACACACCTCTGACACCGCCAGTACACCCTCTGACACTGGCAGGTACACCTCTGACACCCCAGGCACACCTCTGACACACCCAGGTACACCTCCGATACTCCCAGGTACACCCCACACCTGCACACCGCTGACACTCCCAGGCACACCCTGACACCCCCAGTTGCACCTCTGACACCCCAGGCACACCTCTGACACTCCCAGGCACACCCCAGACATTCCCAGAACATTTCTGCCACCTACACACCTCCACTTCCAGGCACACCTCTGACACCCCAGGTACACCAATGAACCCCCAGGTGCACACCTCTGACACTGCCAGGTACACCTCTGACAATGGCAGTGTCTGCACACTCCCAGGCACACATTTGACACACCCAGGCACACCCGATACTCCCCAGGTACACCTCTGACACTGCCAGGCACACCTCTGACAATCCCAGATACACCGCCGACACCACAGCACACCCCCACTCCCAGGCACACCGCCACACTCCCCACGCAAAACCCCTGACACTCCCCAGGCACACCCTGGACACCCCAGGCACACCCCAGACACTCCCACGCATTTCTGACACTTCCAGGCACACCGACACTTCCAGGTACACCTCTGATACTCCCAGGCACACCAATGACACCCAGGTACACCACTGACACTCCCACGCACACCTCTGACACTGGCACACATCTGACACTCCCAGGAACTCCTCTGATGTCCCCAGTACTCCCTACACTCCGAGGAACACCTCTGACACTCCCCAGGCACACCTCTGACACCTCCCAGGCACACCACTGACACTCCTAGGCACACCTCAGACACCCCAGGCACACCTCTGACACCCAGGCACACCCCAGACACTCCCCAGGCACATTTCTGACACTTCCAGGCACACCACTCCCAGGCACACCCACTGACACCCCAGGCACACCCCTGACACTCCCAGGAACACCTCTGACACTCCAGGTACACCTTGACACCACCAGGCACAACCTGACACCCCTGGCACACACCTGACACCCCTGCACACCACTGACACCCCAGGCACACCTCTGGCACCCCAGGTGCACACCTCCGACACCCAAGGCACAACCCACACTCCAGGCACACCCCTGACACCCCAGGCACACCACTGACACTCCTAGGCACACCTCCGACACTCCCAGTTACACCCCTGACACCCCAGGCACACTGCTGACACTCCCACGCACACCCCTGACACTCCCCGGCACACACCTGACACTCCCAGGCACACCACTGACACTCCCCAGGCACACCCTGCACCCCCAGGCACACATCTAACACCCCAGGCACAACCTGACACTCCCTGGCACACACCTGACACCTCGAGGCACACCCACTGACACCATAGGCACACCCCTGGCACCCCAGGCACACCTCCGACACCCCAAGCACAACCTGACACCCCAGGCACACCTCAGACACCCCAGGCACACCTCCCCAGACACCCCAGGCACACCTCAGACACCCCAGGTGCAACTCCTGACACTCCCAGGAACACCTCTGACACTCCCCTGGCACACATTTGACACCCCAGGCACACCACTGACCCCAGGCACCTCTGACACCCCTGGCACACACACACTCTGACACTGGTGCACACCACTGACACTCCCAGGAACACCTCTGACACTCCCAGGTACACCCTCAGACACTCCCAGGAACATTTCTGACACTTCCAGGCACACCTCCGACACTCCAGGCAAACCTCTGACACCCAGGCACACCAATGACACTCCCAGGCACACCACTGACACTCCCCAGGCACACTCCAGACACCCCCACACCCACACACGCCAGGCACACCTCTGACACTGCCCAGGCACACCTCTGACACCAGACACACTCTCACACTCCCAGACACACGCCGATACCCACAGGTACAACCCTGACACTCCCAGGCACACCCCTGACATTCCCAGGCACACCCCTGACACTCCCAGGTGCACCTCTGACACTCCCAGGCACACCTTGACCCTCTCAGTTACACCTCCAACACTCCCAGTTACACCCCTGACATTCCCAGGCACACCTCCTGACACTTCCAGGCACACCTCTGACACTCCCAGGCAAACCCCTGACACTAGCAGGTACACCCTGACACCCCAGGCACACCTCTGACACACCCAGGTACACCTCCGATACTCCCCAGGCATCTCTGACACTCCCCAGGCACACCGCCTGACACTCCCAGTCACACCCGGACACCGGCAGGCACACCTCTGACACCCCAGGCACACCCCAGACTCCCAGGCACATTCTGACACCTCCAGGCACACCTCAGACACCCCATGTACACCACTGACACCCCAGGCACACCCCCTGACATCCAGGCACACCTCTGACACTCCCCAGGCACACCTTGACACCCCAGGTAACTCTGACACCCCTGACACACACCTGACACTCCCCAGGCACACCACTGACACTCCCAGGCACACCTCTGGCACTCCAGGCACACCTCCGACACTCCCAGGCACAACTCTGACACTCCCAGGTACACCTCTGACACCCCAGGCACACCTCAGACACTCCCCAGGCACACCCCAGACACTCCCCAGGCACCATGACACTCCCAGGCACACCCATGACACTCCCCTGGCACACACTCTGACACCCCAGGCACACCACTGACACTCCCCAGGCACACCTACACCTGCACACCTCTGACACTCCCAGGCACACCTCCGATACTCCCAGGCACACCTCCGATACTCCCAGGCACACTCTGACACCCCAGGCACTCCTCTGACATTCCCTGGTCTCACCCACACTCCCCAAGCACACCTCTGACATCCCCAGGCACACCCCAGACACTCCCCAGGCACACCCTGACACTGCCAGGTACACTCTGACACTGGCAGGTACACCCCACACTCCCCAGGCACACCTCTGACACACCCAGGCACACCTCCTGATACTCCCCAGGCACACCTCTGACACTCCAAGGCACAATCCGACACCCCAGGCACACCCCTGACACTCCCAGGCACACCTCTGACACCCCAGCCACCCCTGACACTGCCAGGTACACCTCCGACACACCCAGCTGCACCTCTGACACCCCAGGCACACCTCTGACACTTGAGGTACACCCCACAACTCTCGGAACATCTGCCACTCCAGGCACCTGACACTTCCAGGTACACCCTGACACTCCCAGGCACACCAATGACACTCCTAGGCACACCTCTGACACTGCCAGGTACACCTCTGACAATGGCAGGTACACGTCTGACACTCCCCAGGCACACATTTGACACACCCAGGCACACCTGATACTCCCAGGCACACCTCTGACACTGCCAGGCACACCTCTGGCAATCCCAGATACACCGCCGACACTCACAGGCACACCCTTACACTCCCCAGGCACACCCCTGGACACTCCCAGGCACACCCCAGACACACCCACGCACATTTCTGACACCTCCAGGCACACCTCTGACACTTCCAGGCACACCTCTGACACTCCCCAAGTACACCAATGACACTCCCAGGCACACCCCTGACACTCGGTGCCACCTCTGACACTCCCCAGGTACACCTTGACACTCCCAGGTACAACTCTGACACCCCCTGGCACACACCTGACACCCCAGGCACACCACTGACACCCTAGGTACACCTCTGGCACCCCAGGCACACCTCCGACACCCCAGGCACAACTCTGACACTCCCAGGCACACCCCTGACACTCCCAGGCACACCCCTGACACTCCCAGGTTCACTCCGACACTCCCCAGGCACACCTCAGGCACTCCCAAGTGCACCTCCCCACACCATCAGGCACACCTCTGACACTCCCTAGCACACACCTGACACCCCAGGCACACCACTGACACTCCAAGGCACACCTCTGCACCTGCACACCCCCTGACACTCCCAGGTTCAACCTGACACTTGCACACGTCTGATAACCCTGGTACACACCTGACACTCCAGGCACACCACTGACACCCCAGGCACACCCTCTGCACCCCCAGGCACACCACTGCCACCCCAGGTACACCTCCGATACTCCCAGGCACACCTCCGACACCCCAGGCACACCTCTGACACTCCCAGGTACCTCTGACACTCCCCTGTTCACCTCTGACACCCCAGGCACACCAATGACACTCTCAGGCACACCACTGACCCCAGGCACACCCATGACACCCCAAGCACACCCCTGTCACCCCAGGCACACCCCTGACACCCCAGGCACACCCACGACACCCCAGGCACACCCCAGACCCCAGGTGCACCTCCACACCCCCAGTACACACCTGACACTCCCAGGCACACCTCTGACACTAGGCACACCTCCGATACCAGGCACACCTGATACTCCCCAGGCACACCTCTGACACTCCCAGGTACCCTCTGACACTCCCTTGTTCACCCCCTGACACTCCCCATGTACACCTCTGACCCTCCCCAGGAACACCTCAGACACCCCAGGCACACCTCTGACACACCCAGGTACACCTCCGATACTCCCAGGCACACCTCTGACACTCCCAGGTACACCGATGACACGCCCAGGTACACCCTGACACTCCCAGGCACCTCTGACACCCCCAGGCACACCTCTGACACCCCAGGCACACCTCAGGCACTCCCAGGAACATTTCTGACACGTCCAGGCACCTCCGACACTTCCAGGCACACCTCTGACACTGGCAGGGACACCTCTGACACTAGGTGCACATCTCTGACACACCCAGGTACACCTCCGATACCCCAGGCACCTCTGACACCCCAGGCAACCGCTGACACGCCCAGGCACACCCCTGACACTCCCCAGTGCACCTCTGACACTCCCGGCACACCTCTGACACACCGGCACACCTCCGATACTCCCCCAGACACACCTCCACACCTCCAGGCACACCCTGACACTTCCAGGCACACCAATGACACCCCAGGCACACCACTGACACCCCAGGCACACCCCAGACACTCCAGGCACACCCCTGACACCCCAGGCACACCTCCGACATTCCCAGGCACACCTATGACACTCCCAAGCACACCCCTGACACTCCAGGCACACCTCTGACACTCCCTAGTACACACCTGACACTCCCAGGTACACCCTCTGACACTGGCACACCTCCACTTCCAGGCACACCTCCGATACTCCCCAGGTACACCTCTGACACCCGGCACACCTCTGACACTCCCAGGCACACCGCTGACACGCCCAGGCACACCCCTGACACTTCCAGCACCTCTGACACTCACAGGCACACCTCACACACCCAGGTACACCTCCGATACCCCAGGCACACCTCTGACACTACCAGGCACACCGCTGACACGCCCAGGTAAACCCCTGACAGTCCCAGGTGCACCTCTGACACCACAGGCACACCTCTGACACTCCCAGGCACACCCCTGACACTCCAGGCAACCTCTGTCACTCAGGTACACCTTCGACACCCAGGCACACCTCTGACACTCCAGGTACACCAATGACACTCCCCAGGCAATACTGACACTCCCCACGCACACCACTGACACTCCCAGGCACACCTCTGACACACCCAGGCACACCTCAGGCACTCCCAGGAACATTTCTGACACTTCCAGGCACACCTCCGACACTTCCAGGCACACCCTCTGACACTGGCAGGTACACCTCTGACACCCCAGGCACATCTCTGAAACACCCAGGCACACCTCCGATACCCCAGGCACACCTCTGACACTCCCAGGCACACCGCTGACACGCCCAGGCACACCCCTGACACTCAGGTGCACCTCTGACACCATAGGCACACTCTGACACACCAAGTGCACACCTGACACCGGCACACCTCCGACACCTGTACACCTCTGACTTCCAGGCACACCAATGACACTCCAGGAACACCACTGACACTCCCAGGCACACCACACTGCACACTCGGCACACCCCACACACACCCAGGCACACCCTGGACACCCCAGGCACTCCTATGATGCTACCAGGCACACCTCTGACACTCCCCAGGCAACATCACCTCCCAGGCACACCTCTGACACTCCCAGGCACACCTCAGACACTCCCAGGCACACCTCAGACACCCCAGGTACACCTCTGACACTCCCAGGCACACCAGACACTCCCCAGGCACAACTCTGACACTCCCAGGCACACCTCTGACACCCCAGGCACACCTCCGACACCCCAGGCACACCCTCTGCACCCCAGGTACTCCTCTGACACTCCCTGGTTCACCTCTGACACTCCCCAGGCACACCAATGACACTCCCGGCACACCAATGACACTCCCCAGGCACACCACTGACACTGGCACACCTCTGACACTCCCCAGGCACACCTCTGACACACTCCCAGGCACACCCCAGACACCCCAGGCACACCTCTGACACCCCAGGTACTCCTCTGACACTCCCCTGGTTCACCTCTCACACCCCAGGCACACCAACGACACCCCAGGCACACCAATGACACTCCCAGGTACACCACTGACACTCCCAGGCACACCTCTGACACTCCCAGGCACACCCCTGCCCTCCCAGGCACACCCCAGACACCCCGGCACACCTCTGACACTGGCACACCTCCTGACACTCCAGGACACCCCACACTGGCAGGCACACCTCTGACACTCCCAGGCACACCCCTGACACACCCAGGTTCTCATCTGACACTCTCAGGCACACCAACACACTCCCAGGCACACCACTGACACTCCAGGCACACCCTGATACTCCCCAGGTACACATTTGACACTCCCAGTTACACCCCTGACACTCCCCAGGCACACCTCTGACACTCCCAGGTACACCTCTGACACTCCCAGGTACACCTCTGACACTGGCAGGTACACCTCTGACACTCCCAGGTACACCTCTGACACACCCAGGTACTCATCTGACACTCTCAGGTACAGCTCTGACACTCCCAGGCACACCTCTGACACCCCAGGCACACCACACTCCAGGCACACCCAGACACTCCCAGGCACATCTCTGACACCCCAAGCACACCCCAGACACCCCAGGCACACCCATGACACTCCCAAGCACACCCCTGACACTCCCAGGCACACCCCTGACACCCCCAGGCACACCTCCGACACTCCCAGGCACACCTCAGACACCCCAGGCACCTCTGAAACCCCAGGTACACCTCTGACACTCCCCAGTACACACCTGACACCCCAGGTACACCTCTGACACTCCCAGGTACACCTCCGATACTTCCACACCTCCGATACTCCCCAAGTACACCTCTGACACTCCTGCACCTCTGACACTCTGGTTCACCCCTGACACCCCAAGCACACCTCTGACCTCCCAGAACACCTCAGACACTTGCAACACCTCTGACACCCCAGGTACACCTGATACTCCCAGGCACACCCTCTGACACTAGGCACACCGCCGACACGCCCCATACACTCCCAGGTGCACCTCTGACACCCCAGGCACACCTCTGACACACCCAGGCACACCCCAGGCACCCCAGGAACACTGACACCTCCAGACACTCCGACACTTCCAGGTACACCTCTGACACTGGCAGGTACACCCTGACACTCCCAGGTACATCTCTGAAACACCCAGGCACACCTCCGATACTCCCAGGCACACCTCTGACACTCCCAGGCACACCGCTGACACGCCCAGGTACACCCCTGACACTCCCAGGTTCACCTCTGACACCATAGGCACACCTCTGACACACCCAGGCACACTCCGATACCCCAGGCACACCTCTGACACTTCCAGGCACACCTCTGACACTTCCAGGCACCACCTTGACACCCCAGGTACCCTATGATGCTCCCCAGGCACACCTCTGACACTCCCAGGCACACCCCTGACTTCCCCAGGCACAACTCTGACACCCCAGGCACACCTCAGACACCCCAGGCACACCCCTGACACCCCAGGCACACCCCCAGACACCCCAGGTACAACTCTGACACTCCCAGGGCACACCTCTGACACTCCCCAGGCACACCTCCGACACTCCCAAGTACACCTCTGGCAACCCCAGGCACCCCTCTGACACCCCTGGTTCACCTCTGACACTCCCAGGCACACCAATGACACCCCAGGCACCCCAACACACCCAGGCACACCACTGACACCCCAGGCACCTCTGACACCCCAGGCACACCTCTGACACTCCCAGGCACACCTCCCCAGACACCCCAGGTACACCTCTGACACCCCAGGTACTCCTCTGACACCCCTGGTTCACCTCTGACACCCCAGGCACACCAATGACACCCCAGGCACACCACACTCCCAGGCACACCACTGACACCCCAGGCACACCCTGACACTCCCCAGGCACACCTCTGGCCCCAGGCACACCCTTAGACACCCCAGGCACACCTCTGACACCCCAGGCACACCTCTGACACCCCAGGCACACCCCTGACACCTCAGGCACACCTCCGACACCTGCACACCTCACACACCCCAGGCACACCTCTGACACTGCCAGGCACATCTCTGACACTGCCAGGCACACATCTGATACTCCCAGACACACTGCCGATACTCACAGGTACACCCCTGAGACCCCAGGCACACCCATGATAATCCCAGGCACAACTCCCCTGACACCAGGCACAACCTCTGACACTCCCAGGCACACATTTGACACTCCCAGTCACACCCCTGACACTCCCAGGCACTCTGACACCCCCAGGTACACCTCTGACACTCCCCAGGCACACCCTTGACACTCCCAGGTACATCTCCTGACACTCCCAGTCACACCCCTGACACTCCCAGGCACACCTCTGACACTCCCAGGTACACCCTGGCACCCCTGGTACCCTCTGACACCCCTGTTCACCCCTGACACCCCAGTCACACCACATGACATCCAGGCCACCACTGACACCCCAGGCACACCTCTGACACTCCCAGGCACCCCCTGACACTCCCCAGTTCACCCTCTGACACCCCAGGCACACCAATGACACCCCAGGCACACCAATGACACTCCAGGCACACCACTGACACCCCAGGCACACCTCTGACACTCCCCAGGCATACCTCTGACCCTCCCAGGCACACCTCAGACACCATGCCACCCCCAACACCTCAGGTCTCTGACAACCCCAGGCACACCCTGACACTCCAGGTCACACCTCCGACACCCCAGGCACACCCCTGACACCCCCAGGCACACCTGACTCTGCCAGGCACATCTCTGACACTGCCAGGCACACCTCTGATACTCCTCCCAGGATACCGCCGATACTCACAGGCACACCTATAATCTTGTACACCTGATAACCCAGGTACACCTCTGACATCCCAGGTACACTTATAATTCCAGGCACATTTGACACTCCCAGTTACACCCCTGACACTTCCAGCACCTCTGACACTCCCCAGGAACACTCTGACACTGCACACTCTGACACTGGCAGGTACACCTCTGACACCCCAGGCACACCTCTGACACACCCAGGCACTCTGACACTCTCAGGTACACCTCTGACACTCCTAGGTACACCTCTGACACTCCCAGGCACACCACTGACACCAGGCACACCCCTGCACCCCAGGCACACCTCTGACACCCCAGGCACACCCCACACCCCCAGGTCAACCCCATGACACCCCAAGCACACCCCTGTCACCCCAAGCACACCTGACACTCCCAGGTACACCCCATGACACCCCAGGCACCAGACACTCCCAGGCACCTCTGACCTCAGTACACACCTGACACTCCCAGGTACACCCTCTGACACTCCCAGGTACACCTCCGATACTTCCAGGTACACCTCCGATACTCCCAGGTACACCTCTGACACTCCCAGGTACTCCTCTGACACTCTGGTTCACCCCTGACACTCCCATGTACACCTCTGACCTCCCAGGAACACCTCAGACACTCCCAGGCACACCTCTGACACACCCAGGCACACCTGACACCCCAGGCACACCCTGACACCCCAGGCACACTGATGACACGCCCAGGCACACCCCTGACACTCCCAGGTGCACCTCTGACACTCCCAGGCACACACTCCCAGGTACACCCCAGGCACTCCCAGGAACATTTCTGACACGTCCAGCACACTGACACTCCCTCTGACACTGGCAGGTACACCTGACACTCCCAGGCACACTCTCTGACACACCGGCAAACCTCTGACACTCCCAGGCACACCCCAGGCACCAGGAACATTCTGACACTTCCAGGCACCTCGACACTTCCAGGCACACCTCTGACACTGGCAGGTACACCCTGACACCCCCAGGCACATCTCTGACACACCCAGGTACACCTCCAATACCCCAGCCATCTGACACCCCAGGCACACCGCTGACACGCCAGGCACACCCCTGACACTCCCAGGTGCACCCTCTGACACTCCAGGCACACCTGACACTCCCAGGCACACCTCTGACACTCCCAGGTACACCAATGACACCCCAGGCACACCACTGACACTCCGGCACACCTCTGACACCTGTGCACACCCTCTGGCCCCTCCCAGGCACACCTCAGACACCCCAGGCACACCTCCTGACACCCCAGGCACACCTCTGACACTCCCAGGCAAACCTCTGACACCAGCAGGCACACCTCCTGACACCCCAGGTACACCCTGACACACCCAGGCACACCTCCGACACCCCAGGCACATCCACCCCAGCACACTGCTGACACCTACACACCAGACACCCCAGGTACACCTCACAACCCAGGCACACCCTGACACCCCTCAGCACACACCTGACACCCCAGGCACACCCCTGACACTCCCAGGCAGACCTCCGATACTTCCAGGCACCTCCGATACCCCAGGCACACCTCTGACACTCCCAGGCACTCCTCTGACACTCCCTGGTTCACCCCTGACACTCCCCAGCACCCCACACCCAGTACACCTCTGACACTCCCCAGGTACACCTCAGGCACCCCAGAACACATTTCTGACACTCCAGGCACACCTCCGACACTTCCAGGTACACCTCTGACACCAGCAGTACACCTCTGACACCCCAGGCACATCTCTGACACACCCAGGCACACTCCACACTCCCAGGCACACATCTGACACTCCCAGGCACACCGCTGACACGCCCAGGCACACCCCTGACACTAGGTGCACCTCTGACACTCACAGGCACACCTGACACACCCAGGTACACCTCGATACTCCCAGGTACCCGACTTCCAGGCACACCTCTGACACTTCCAGGCACACCAATGACACTCCCAGGAACACCACTGACACCCCAGGCACACCACTGACACTCCCAGGCACACCACTGACACCCCAGGCACACCTCTGACACTCCCAGGTACCTCTCTGATTCTCCAGGTACACCACTGACACTCCCCAGGCACACCTCTGACACTCCCAGGTACCCTATGATGCTCCCAGGCACACCTCTGACACTCCCAGGCACACCTCTGACTTCCAGGTACACCTCTGACACTCCCCAGGTACACACCCCACACCAGGCACACATCAGACACCTGAGGTACACCTCTGACACCCCAGGCACACCTCAGACACCCCAGGCACACCCTGACACTAGGAGCACACCTCTGAAACCCAGGTACACCTCCGAACCCCCAGGCACACCTCTGGCACTCCCAGGTACTCCTCTGACACTCTGGTTCACCCTGACACCCCCAGGTACACCAATGACACTCCCAGGCACACCAATGACACTGTACACCACTGACACCCCAGGCACACCTCTGACACTCCCAGGCACGCCCTGACACCCCAAGTACACCTCTGACACTCCCCAGGTACACCCTGACACCCCAGGTACACCCTGACACTCCCAGGCACACCCCTGACACTGTCTCCGACATCCCAGGCACACCCCAGACACCCAGGCACACCTCGACACTGCCAGGTACATCTCTGACACTGCCAGGTACACCTGATACCCCAGAGACACTGATACAGGCACACCCCTGAGACCTCCCAGGTACACCCTGACCCCTGTGAACACCTCTGACACTCCCAGGCACCCCTGACACCCAGGTGCCACATTTGACATTCTAGTCACACCCCTGATAACTCCCAGATACACCTCCTGACACCCCAGGCACGCCTCTGACACCCCAGGCACACCTCTGACACTGCAGGCACACCTCGACACTCCCCAGGCACACCTCTGACACACCCAGGCACACTGACATCCCAGGCACACCCTCTGACACCCCAGGTACACCGATGACACTCCCCATGTCCACCCCTGACACCCCAGGTACACCTCTGACACCCCAGGCACACCGATGACACTCCCCAGGCACATTTCTGACACTTCCAGGCACCCGACACACCCCAGGTACACCTCTGACACCCCAGGCACACCTCTGACACTCCCAGGTACCTCTGATGCTCCCCAGGCACTTCTCTGACACTCTCAGGCACACCTCTGACACCCAGGCACACCTCCTGACACCCCAGGTACACCACTGACACCCTAGGCACACCCCTGACACTCCCAGGCACACCCTGACACCCCCAGCCACACCCTCAGACACTCCCAGGCACATTTCTGACACTCCAGGCACACCTCCTGACACTCCAGGTACACCGACACTCCCAGGCACACAAATGACACCCCAGGCACACCCCTGACACCCCCAAGCACACCTCAGACACCCCAGGCACACCCCATGACACTCCCAAGCACCCCTGACACCCCAGGCACACCCCTGACACTCCCCATGCACACCTCCGACACACTCACAGGCACACCTCAGACACTCCCCAGGCACCTCTGACACCCCAGGCACACCTCTGACACTCCCCTAGCACACACCTGACACCCCAGGTACACCTTGACACCAGGCACACCTCCGATACTTCCAGGCACACCTCCTGATAACCCCCAGGTACACCCCTGACACTCCCAGGCACTCCCTCTGACACCCCCTGGTTCACCCTGACACCCCAAGGCCACACCTCTGACCCTCCAGGAACACCCCAGACACCCCAGGCACACCTGACACGCCCAGGCACACCCCTGACACTCCCCAGGCACACCACTGACACCCCAGGCACACTCTGACACCCCAGGCACCCTCAGACACTCCCAGGAACATTTCTGACACTTCCAGGCACACGTCCGACACTTCCAGGTACACCTCTGACACTGGCAGGTACACCTCTGACACTCCATGTACATCTCTGACACACCCAGGCACACCTCCGAAACCCCAGGCACACCTCTGACACCACAGCATGCACCAACCATGGCTTGA
>NW_024754186.1:0-6862 GCF_018991925.1 Homarus americanus
TTTTTCGTCACTACCTCCCCGTGCCGGGAGTGGGTAATTTGCGTGCCTGCTGCCTTCCTTAGATGTGGTAGCCGTTTCTCAGGCTCCCTCTCCGGAATCGAACCCTGATTCCCCGTTACCCGTTATAGCCATTGTGGGCGCATAACCTACAATCGAAAGCTGATAAGGCAGACACTTGAAAGAAGCGGCGCCGGTGCGGAGACCGTGCGCTCAGCCCGAAGTTATTCAGATTCACCACAGGTGGGTTACGGACCGGGGCCCGACCAGTTTTGAACTAATAAAAGCGCTCTTCCCTTGCGGTCAGAGACCAATTGCATGTATTAGCTCTAGAATTGCCACAGTTATCCAAGTAAGTGGGTTTACAGATCCAATGAAACATAGCTGATTTAATGAGCCATTCGCGGTTTCGCCTTAAATCGGCTTGTACTTACACATGCATGGCTTAATCTTTGAGACAAGCATATGACTACTGGCAGGATCAACCAGGTAGCTGCTGCTGTTGGCGGCGCCTATCACGGCGGCCAAAATAGTGAGATTGAGAGAGAGGCAGAAGACATTGGGCGAGGGACCACACGTTGGCCTTAGAGAAATAGCAAACCAGATGATCAGATCTAACTGCACCTTCTCTTGCTATCCTCGGCGCCGGCAGCGCCACCGTGTGTGCCAATCTCCTCCCTTATCCGCTCCTCTTTGCCCCAGCTCCAGCGAGGCAGCCGACATTGGGCGAGGGACCGCACGTTGGCGAATCTCCTCCCTTATCCGCTCCTCTTCTCTTCTCTTTGCCCCAGCGAGGCAGAAGACATTGGGCGAGGGACCGCACGTTGGCCTTAGAGACATAGCAAACCAGATGATCAGATCAAACTGCACCTTCTCTCGCTATCCTCGGCGCCGGCAGCGCCACCGTGTGTGCCAATCTCCTCCCTTATCCTCTCCTCTTCTCTTTGCCCCAGCGAGGCAGCCGACATTGGGCGAGGGACCGCACGTTGGCCTTAGAGAAATAGCAAACCAGATGATCAGATCAAACTGCCCCTTCTCTTGCTATCCTCGGCGCCGGCAGCGCCACCGTGTGTGCCAATCTCCTCCCTTATCCGCTCCTCTCCTCTTTACCCAGCTCCAGCGAGGCAGCCGACATTGGGCGAGGGACCGCACGTTGGCCAATCTCCTCCCTTATCCGCTCCTCTTCTCTTTGCCCCAGCGAGGCATAAGACATTGGGCGAGGGACCGCACATTGGCCCATCTCCTCCTCTCTCTCTTTCTCTTACTGTTTGTGGGGACGTGGGCTCATGAGCGCCATCGTCGCCCAATATTGGTTAGGTTGTGTATTTCACGGGTGGGAACCGCCATCATCGTTGTTAGGTGATGGGGTAACCCAACGTGTGCTTTGACGAGTTTTGGCTGCTAAACTCTCTTTTTAGTATACTCGGCTCCCAGACTGCGCCCTGGTCGTGTTGAACCATGAGCGTTGTCTATGCACATTTAGGGTATCCGTTTGCGCGTGGAATAGTGCAATGAATCTCGGTCAAGAGACGGTTGGGCGCTGCATTGAAGGCCGGCACAGACGCGAAGACGGGGTGATCAGCCAACGCAAGTCCGCTAAGTTGGGCAGACAGCAAGGCGAAAGGGAGCCCCGTTCCGGACTGAAAGGCCGCAGCATATGCTGTGACGGAAACTAGTAGGGTGGCGACGTGTGCGCCGAGAAAGAGAGACGGAGTAAATAATGTCCAAACGGAAGAGAGACCTGGCAAGTGTAATTGATAGAGCGCGAGCTTACTCGCCATAAGCCCGCTCCACTGCCATTGCTCTGATCCAATGAGACTAAAATCTCTCTCTCCTTCTGCTCCAGCCATTGCAGGGCAGGGAAGCGACGGCAATTTTGGTTGTTGTTTTTGAATGCCGCGCTTTGCTTCGCAGAGGCGCCCCGCTGGGGGGCGGAAGATATTTCACACCGAATATGTGTGTGAAGGCACCCTCTCCCCTTAATAGAGTGAAATAGTGCAATCCAGCATACAAGGTCGGACGATAGGACATTCACCGTACCGCACCTCGAGAGTGGATGTTGGGTAAGGTTAAAACCGGACTGTTCGCAGACAGCCGAATAACCCGGTTCCGGACTAATTGGTGGTTGCAACATCATGATGATGCTGCTGCTGTCGCGGAAACCGCAGTGGCGACGTGAGAGAGTAATAATGTTCAATAGGGAGAGCGACCTGGCTAGTGTAATTGATAGATCGCGAGCCTACTCGCCATTAGCCCGCTCCACTGCCATTCCTCTGACCCAATGAGACTATTCTCTCTCTCGCTCTCCTTCTGCTCCAGCCATTGCAGAGCAGGGAGAGGAAATCGACGGCAATTTTGGTTGTTGTTTTTGAATGCCGCGTTTTGCTTCGCAGAGGCGCCGAAGCGCTCCGCTGGGGGGCGGAAGATATTTCACATCGAATATGTGTGTGAAGGCACCCTCTCCCCTTAATATAGTGAAATAGTGCAATCCAGCATACAAGAGCGGACGATAGGACAGTCACCGTACCGCACCTCGAGAGTGGAAGTTGTTTGATCGTTTGTTAGGCAAGGTTAAAACCCGACTGTTCGCGAACAGCCGAATAACCCAGTTCCGGACTTACAATAGACGCAACATCATGATGCTGCTGCTGTCGCGGAAACCGTGGTGGCGACGCGCACGCCGAGAAGGTAATAATGTTCAATTGGAGACAGACCTGGCTAGTGAAGATTCGCCAGATCGCGCTCCTGCCGTTCCTCTGACCCCATGAGATATTTTCTCTCTCTCTCTCTCTCTTCTTCTGCTGCTGCTGCTGCTCCATCGTGCAGGGCAGGAAGGAAAGCGACGGCAACTTTGGTTGTTGTTTTTGAATGCGGCGCTTTGCCATGGCGAAGCGGCACTCCGCTGGGGGCGGAACACCGAATGGGTGTGTGTTTACCCTCTCCCATAATATGGTGAAATAGTGCAATCAGCATACAAGAGCGGACGATAGGACAGTCACCCGTGCCGCTTTTCGAGAGTGGAGTTGACTGATCGTTTGTTAGGCAGGTTAAAACCCGACTGTTCGCGAACGTGAATAGCCAGTTCCGGACTTACAATAGGCGCAACATCATGATGCTGCTGCTGTAAAACCGTGGTGGCGACGTGTGCGCCGAGAGAGTAATAATGTTCAATTGGGAGATAGACCTGGCTAGTGAAATTCATAGAACCCGCTCCACTGCCATTCCTCTGACCCCATGAGACTATTTTCTCTCTCTCTCTCCTTCTGCTGCTCCAGCCATTGCAGGGCAGGGAAGGGAAAGCGACAGCAACTTTGGTTGTTATTTTTGAATGCCGCGCTTTGCTTCGCAGAGGCGCTCCGCTGGGGGGCGGAAGATATTCCACACCGAATAGGTGTGTGAAGGCACCCTCTCCCCTTAATATAGTGAAATAGTGCAATCCAGCATACAAGGGCGGACGATAGGACAGTCACCGTACCGCACCTCGAGAGTGGAGGTTGTTTGATCGTTTTGTTAGGCAAGGGTTAAAACCCATTGTTGCGAACCGTGAATAGCCGGTTCGGACTTGTGGAGCACTAACATCGCCCGATGCTGCTGTCTTGCAGAAACCGTGAGTGGCGACATTAATGCGCCGAGAGAGTAATAATGTTCAATTGGGAGACAGACCTGGCTAGTGAAATTCATAGACCACTCCTGCCATTCCTCTGACCCCCATGAGACTATTTTCTCTCTCTTCTTCTGCCTGCTGCTGCTCCATGCATTGCAGGGCAGGGAAGGAAGCTTTGACAACAATTTTGGTTGTTGTTTGTGAATGCCGCGCGTTGCTTCGCAGAGGCGCCGAAGCGCTCCGCTGGGGGGCGGAAGATATTTCACACCGAATATGTGTGCGAAGGCACCCTCTCCCCTTAATATAGTGAAATAGTGCAATCGAACATATAAGGGCGGACGTTTTCATCACCGTCTCCCACTCGGTGTGTGTGCAGATTCTCGGATCATTTTGTAAAGTATGCTCGACCCCCGATTGACTTTGACGGTCTCCCATTCGGGTGTGCAAGTTTCTGTAGTATGCTATTAAATCATTGATTGGCTTTGACCTGTCTCCCCATTCAGGTGTGCGAAGTTTCTGTGGTAATATATCAAATCGACCCCGATTATTTGACAGTCTCCCCGATATTCCGGATTATTACCTGAAGTTTCTGGTATGCTATTAAATCGACCCCGATTGACTTTGACGGTCTCCCATTTGGTTGTTGATTTCCTGTAGTATGCTATTAAATCGACTGGGAATTGACTTTCTGTCTCCCCATTGAATTGTGCAAGTTTCTGTAATGTGCTATTAAATCGACCCCCGATTGACTTTCCTGTCTCCCATTGGGTGTGCAAGTTCTGTAGTATGCTTATCAAATCGACCCCGATTGACTTTGACGGTCTCCCATTCGGGTGTGCAAGTTTCTGTAATTATGCTATCAAATCTGACTGATTGTTTGACGGTCTCCCATTCGGGTGTGCAAGTTTCTGTAGTATGCTATTAAATCGACCCCCGATTGACTTTGACTGTCTCCCATTCGGGTGTGCAAGTTCTCTGTAGTATGCTATCAAATCGACCCCCGATTGACTTTGACGGTCTCCCATTCAGGTGTGCAAGTTCTCTGTAGTATGCTATCAAATCGACCCCCGATTCACTTTGACGGTCTCCCATGCGGGTGTGGAACTTCTCTGGCATGTTGTATAATATGACCGAGGTGCCCCTACCCCTTACTATAGTGAAATAGTGCCATCCAGTGTACAAGGGCGGACGCTTTCATCACCGTATCCCACTCGGTGTGTGCACATTCTCGGATCATTTTGTATAGTATGCTATTAAATCGACCCTCGATTGACTCTGACGGTCTCCCATTCGGGTGTGTAAGTTCTCTGCAGTATGCTATTAAATCGTACGATGGCTTTGACGCTCCCATTCAGGTGTGCAGAGATTTCTGTAATGTGTATCAAATCGACGATTGACTGACGGTCTCCCATTACCGGTGTACATTCTGTCTTCTTAAATCGACCCCCCCGATTGACGACGGTCTCCCCATTCGGGTTATGCAAGTTCTGTAGTATGCTCTTAAATCGACCCCCGATTGACTTTGACAGTCTCCCATTCGGATGTGCAAGTTTCTGTAGTATGCTATTAAATCGACCCCCGATTGACTTTGACTGTCTCCCATTCGGGTGTGCAAGTTTCTGTAGTATGCTATCAAATCGACCCCCGATTGACTGACGGTCTCCCCGTTGGTGTTACCAGTTTCACAACAGTATGCTATTCGTGAGCCCCGATTGACGACGGTCTCCATTCGGGTGTGCAAGTTTCTGTAGTATGCTATTAAATCGACCCCGATTGACATTTATCTCCCCATTAAGATATGCATTTCTGTAGTATGCTATCAAATCGACCCCCGATTGACTTTGAAGGTCTCCCATTCGGGTGTGCAAGTTACTGTAGTATGCTATTAAATCGACCCCCGATTGACTTTGACGGTCTCTCATTCGGGTGTGCAAGTTTCTGTAGTATGCTATTAAATCGACCCCCGATTGACTTTGACTGTCTCCCATTCGGGTGTGCAAGTTTCTGTAGTATGCTATCAAATCGACCCCCGATTGACTTTGACGGTCTCCCATTCGGGTGTGCAAGTTTCTGTAGTATGCTATTAAATCGACCCCCGATTGACTTTGACGGTCTCCCATTCGGGTGTGCAAGTTTCTGTAGTATGCTATTAAATCGACCCCCGATTGACTTTGACTGTCTCCCATTCCGGTGTGCAAGTTTCTGTAGTATGCTATCAAATCGACCTCCGATTGACTTTGACGGTCTCCCATTCGGGTGTGCAAGTTTCTGTAGTATGCTATTAAATCGACCCCCGATTGACTTTGACTGTCTCCCATTCGGGTGTGCAAGTTCCTGTAGTATGCTATCAAATCGACCCTCGATTGACTTTGACGGTCTCCCATTCAGGTGTGCAAGTTTCTGTAGTATGCTATTAAATCGACCCCCGATTGACTTTGACGGTCTCCCATTCTGGTGTGCAAGTTTCTGTGGTATGCTATCAAATCGATCCCCGATTGATTTTGACGGTCTCTCATGCGGGTGTGGAACTTCTCTGGTATGTTGTATAATATGACCGAGGTGCCTCTACCCCTTACAATAGTGAAATAGTGCCATCCAGTGTACAAGGGCGGACGCTTTCATCACTGTCTCCCACTCGGTGTGTGCAGATTCTCGGATCATTTTGTAAAGTATGCTCTTAAATCGACCCCGATTGACTTTGACGGTCTCCCATTCGGGTGTGCAAGTTTCTGTAGTATGCTATTAAATCGACCCCCGATTGACTTTGACTGTCTCCCATACGGGTGTGCAAGTTTCTGTAGTATGCTATTAAATCGACCCCCGATTGACTTTGACGGTCTCCCATTCGGGTGTGCAAGTTTCTGTAGTATGCTATCAAATCGACCCCGATTGACTCTGATGGTCTCCCATGCGGGTGTGGAACTTCTTTGGTATGTTGTATAATATGACCGAGGTGCCCCTACCCCTTACTATAGTGAAATAGTGCCATCCAGCATACAAGGGCGGACGTTTTCACGACCGTCTCCCACTCGGTATTTGCAGATTCTCGGATCATTTTGTATAGTATGCTATTAAATCGGCCCTCCATTGACTCTGACGGTCTTCCATTCGGGTGTGCAAGTTCTCTTGGTGCATTTGAAGTATGAGTTGAGTTTAATGAAGTTGATTTCGTCATAGGCACGGTGCTGTGCTGTGCTGTGCCATCGAAAACACAAATAAGGAAGGGGCATCTATTTTTACTTAGGCTAGCATACCTAAGTT
>NW_024754187.1:0-17984 GCF_018991925.1 Homarus americanus
CTCAGACACTCCCAGGTACACTTCTCACACACCCAGGTACACCTCTGACACTCCTAGGTACTCCTCTGTCACTCCCTGATACTCCTCTAACACTCCTAGGTACACCGCTGACACTCCCAGGTACACCGCTGACACTCCCAAATACACCTCTGACACTCCCAGGTACACCTCTGATATTCCCAGGTACACCTCTGATACTCCCAAGTACACCTTTGAGACTCCCAGGTACTCCACTGACACTCCCTGGTACACCTCTGACACTCCTAGGTACTCCCCTTACACTCCTTGGTTCACCTCTGAGACTCTCAGGTACACCTCCGACACTCCCAGGTACACCTCCAATATGCCCAGGTAAACCTCCGATATTCCCAGGTACACCTCTAATACTCCCAGGTACACCTTTGACACTCCCAGGTACTCAACTGACAGTCCCTGGTACACCTCTGACACTCCAAGGTACATCGCTGACACTGCCAGGTACACCTCCGACACTCCCAGGTACACCTCCGACACTCCCAGGTACACTTCCCACACTCCCAGGTACACCTCCGCCACTCCCAGGTACACCTCTGACACTCCCAGTGTTACGAACCCCTCCACCCAGCACTACGAACCACGCCATCTATTGTCCTGATCTACCTACCCAGCACCACGAGCAACGCCATCTAGGGACGAGACACGAGTATGACTCGTCTTAGTTACCACCTGCTCTTCTCCATATATCCTGATAGTGCGTCACTTCCTCCAAGTCTTCTTTGTGAGCTCCAATTCGAGGAGAAAGCACTTGGCTCTGGGAAGTGACCACAGGATCATCTATCCTCTAAACCTACGGCACAGTGACTACCTACCGTCTTCTACAATACTCAGCCTTACTCGTCAGCCATCTCAGCTCCTCACTTAAGTACTTGTATCTTGTATTGCCTCCCCCACGTCCACTTGCTTCAAAATGGTTTATGTTGTATTAATATGTATATACTGTTAATGTTTAGGTTAAGTTTGGTTAAGGGTAATTTATAAGCTGAATATTTTGTTAAGGGATTTATGGTACTTTATTATACACAACGAAAACTCGCATCCTTTGTCTACCCTTTTATAGTCCGATTGTCTTTGTTTTTTGTTGTTGTTACCTGTTGGGATCTGGGTAGACGTATAACTATATTCTAAATCCCCAACTCGTAACAAATGGCGACCGTGACAGGACCCGACCTTAAGTACCATATTCCTTCCTCCCTTGTTACTCAGTGTTAATTATTCCTCCCAGTCACTTCTGTTCACAATTGTTTTACGGTGGTTTAAAGTTTCCTTCATATGTGTGTGCATATATTGGTATTATCGTACAGTAAGAGTGACAGACGGAGGATATTAGGTTCCAAGTGTCATAAGGCTTACCTGTTATTACACGTGGCAGTCGTGTAGTAAGTCTTATCGAGTGTAGGGAAGAATCCGGATCTGTTTAATGCCGTACCCTCACTCCAGAGTAGGCTGTTCCATAGTCACTAGTTTACGGTGAAGTGATATCTTGGGACGCCACGCTCTACCAGGACCCCATAATTATATAGCCTCAATTATTGTTCTTCTCATTATCTCATTCAGGGTCAATCATACCAAACTCCAGGGTTGTTAATCCGGATCTTCATATAAATGCCGTAATACGCCCTTCCTCTTTCAAGTCTCTTATCCTTATCTAAGGATCTTCTCAGAAGAACAATAATCATAAGTGTAATTTCCCTAGGTATAACTTGGTTAGTTTTCGGGACTTTCTGGTTATCCACTGCCGTGATATTTTCTAGGGTTATCCACTTATCTTATCTTTTTGACCATTAATTAATTTATCTAGGTTTTCTTAATGGCCACCTCAGGATTTGTTAAACTTGGTAGTCCTGGAGGAGTGGAAGAGCAAGATACCATTTCACATCTTGAAGCATGTGGAGGATCGTGGAGAGGTTAATTTGGGACGTGCCGCTGAGCTGGCTGATGAGTACGCCTTGCTGGTGGAGTCACTGTGCCGTAGGGAACGTGGTACTTTCCGACATGTTAGGTCCTCCTCTGATGATAACCTTGGGGGCGTGAGTGGTAGGTCGAAAGGTCCCACACCTACCCCCCCTGATGCAACCAAGTTTACTTGTTCTTACTGTAAAAACCCAGGCCATACGATCCAGACTTGTAAACACCCAAAGTGTCGAATTGCTAAAAGTAGTTCCCTGGATCCCAAATCCAAACCAATAGCAACCACCAATGTGGAAAGGCCCCATCAGGATCTGTTCTCTTCATTCACCTATGAGGGAAAAATTTCAATCATAGAGGGGTCTCGTTCTTTCCCTATTCGTATACTACGTGATACGGGCGCAGCACAATCTATCCTCCTGTTTAACGTCATTCCTGATATATCTACCGCATTTACTAATGAGTGTTCTAATTTCGGATCTCTCATCCCATTCTTCCTATCCTTTAGCTAAAGTGCACCTCCAAGGTCCCTTGATTACTGGGGAAGTGCAATTAGCCATAAGGAAAGACCCAATGCCTGTGTGCGGCATTCATTTATTATTGGGTAATGACTTGGTAGGAGATCTAGTGGTTCCTAACATAAAGACAGTCGACTCTCCCTTACCTGTCAACTCCACCACTGACCTTGAAGAAACTATTCCTCACCTTTTCCCATCTTGTGCTGTCACCCGGTCACAGAGTGTGCGAAATGGGCCCTCTTCATCTAAAACCACTTCCAATATCTTACTACCTACAGAAAATCTGTACAATAAGACCATTAGTAAGGATGAGCTCATTACAGCCCAACAATCTGATCCATCTTTGTTCAAACAGGTGATGAAAGACCTTAGTGTGGACCATTGTACATCTTCGGCTTACCACCCACCGTCCCAAGGTTGCTTGGAACGGTTCCATCAAAATTTTCAAATCAATGCTAATAAACTATCTCCTCTCAACTATATAGTCCATACTCCTGATCGCCGAAAAGATTCACAACTTGTTCACATTAATCTCATGAAACTTTACCATTCCAGGCAGTCAGAGGAAGACATCCCAGAGGCTATAAGTCAACCTGTATTGCATACGGTTTTGTCAGGGCCGGAGCCGGAGACAGATGATATGGACCTATTGGAGAATTTAGACTTCCCTCTACCTAAAGAAAACCCTACTAACAGTCACATACTCTTCATAACTTGGATGGAGTATTTTCCTGTTCTGAATCCATCTCAGCAAAAGGTCTGCTAACTTATTATCAACATTTCCTAAGTCGTCAGACCTCAGGGTTTTTGCAATATACTTAAACATGATATTAAGCTAATCTCCAGATGATGTACAACCCATTGGGCAATCAGCCTATCGACTAAATCCACAAAAAGATTATAGAAAAAAAAGGAGAGGCAGATTTTGTTGAAACTTATAACAAGCTGAGCCTAGTACCTCCCCTGGGCTTCACCTTGCCTTCTCTTCCCATTGATGGCACTTTTTCGTTTCCTTTACCGATTATCGTAAAGTGAACCAGGTCACTGTCTCAGACTCCTACCCTTTACCTTTGATTGAAGATATAATAGACAGCATAGGCTGTGCCAAATTTATCAGTACCGTGGACCTGTTGAAAGGATATTATCAAGTGGGACTCACGGATAGGACAAAAATAATCTCGGCATTTATAACTCCATTTGGTCTTTTTCAATATTTGGTTATGGCGTTTGGCTTTTCTAATGCTCCGGCCACATTCCAGAGGGCCATCAACTCCCTTATTCAGGACCTAGGTGGGACGTTCGCCTACCTGGATGACCTGGTGGTGGTGTCGGACAGCTGGGACGAACATCTGGTGCGTTTGGAGATACTGTTTGCACGACTGCAAGAGACTGGATTCACCATAAACCTGGCTAAATCTGCTTTTGGCCGGGCCTCAGTGACTTACCTGGGACATATCGTTGGGCATGGTATGGTGAGACCCAGGACACTTAAACGTTAGAGCCATCTTTGTCCTTCCCCACTCCAAGGACGAGGAAGGAACTCGTGCGCTTCCTGGGGATGTGCGGCTACTACCGTCGGTTCTGCAGTAACTTCTCCAGCGTGGCCGGACCCCTCACAGACCTTACCAGTTCTGCGGTTCCTTACATCTGGAACCAGAGGTGCGACCAGTCTTTCCACTGCCTCAAAGCCTTCCTTGCCTCCAAGCCTGTAGTCCACCCCCCTGACTACACCTTGCCCTTCCATCTGCAAATCGACGCTAGTGGTGTCGGAGTGGGGGCTGTGCTCCTACAACCCGACCCAACCACTGATGTTCTTCACCCTGTGGCATATTACTCCGCCAGGAAGTTGAAAAACATCAGACCAACTGCTTTCGACCATGGAGAGGCCCTGGTTCTGGTGTTGGCAATAAAAAGAAGTTTTGAATGTACCTCCAGTCTTGCCTAAAAACAACCCTAGTCTTCACCGACCATAACCCCACTCACGTTCGTAACCTGATTGCAGACCTCCCTCACATATCCAGGCTCAGTGGAAATGCAGCAGCTACTCTCCAGACGCACCAGTGATCACCTCCTTCGCGCCCCTTTCACGGAGGTCTTTGGAGGGGGTGTGTTACGAACCCCTCACCCAGCACTCTGAAGACCGCCATCTATTGTCCTGATCTACCTACCCAGCACCACGAGTAACGCCATCTAGGGACGAGACACGAGTATGACTCGTCTTAGTTAACACTCCGGGGTTTCCCTTCTCCATTTCCTGGTTGTTGCGTCACTTCCTCCAAGTCTTCTTTGTGAGCTCCAATTCGAGGAGAGAGGACTTGGCTCTGGGAAGTGACCACAGGATCATCTATCCTCTAAACCTACGTGCAGTGACTACCTACCGTCTTCTACAATACTCAGCCTTACTCGTCAGCCATCTCAGCTCCTCACTTAAGTACTTATATTTTGTATTAACTCCCCCACGTCCACTTGCTTCAGGATTGTTTTATGTTTATTAATATGTATATACTGTTAATGTTTAGGTTAAGTTTGGTTAAGGGTAATTTATAAGCTGAATATTTTGTTAAGGGATTTATGGTACTCTATTATATACAACGAAAACTCGCATCCTTTGTCTACCCTTTTATAGTCCGATTGTCTTTGTTTTTTTTATTGTTGTTACCTGTTGGGATCTGGGTAGACGTATAACTATATTCTAAATCCCCAACTCGTAACATAGCAGACAAGTCAGAGGAAGAGAGACCAGTTCTGATCACTGTGGATTTACAACGTGAACTGGATGATGTAAGGAGGGAGAGAGATGTTCCTCTCACTGAGAAAAAAAAAAGGATGGGAGAAGGAGAGGATTTATTTGCAAGACCAAAGAGAAAATACTTTTATCAAGGCTACTGCTGCGACTAATGATGTTTTTAGTAATTTTTTTTTCTCTTCCCAAGTGATTTTGTTCTCAACTGGTGTCCCTGTAATATACTGGTCTGAGGAGGATATCAGTCGAGTACTGACCTTTCGCAGCTTAAGCCCGAAAGCTTATCACTACTTGCCTGATAAAAGTCAATTTCGTTTCCCATCTATCAGTACACTGCATCGTTGGATTCTCAGCTCAATGTGGAACCAGGTGTGTTGCATGCACTTCTGCAACTGTTGTACCATAAATGTGAGTCTATGGATGACTGTAAACGTCTACGTGTTTAATCTTTTGATGAAACAAGTGTCAGTGAAGGTAACACTTGTCTTGTGAGGTCATAATTCCTGTCACATCACTCACACCTGGAGGCAAAGGCAGCACCTGTGATCACCTGCTCTAACTCCCCCCCCCCCCCACCACCCATAATCTGATAATCTGTTGTCAGTGGCTGTAACACTTATCATATGAAGTCATAACTCCTGTCACCTCATGTCTACATTATTAGTATAATGGACAAACAGGGAGGAAAAGAACTCCTGTAGGCAACTGTATATATAGTCATCATTACCCTATCTTAAGCTGCAGTTATTTAAATACAAGACTATAACTGAAATACATTGTTTTTCTTTTAACCTTTCCTTCTGTGTATCACCCACCACACTGACTGGTGTCCTTAGCTAAAGTTATATGCAAGATTAAACTCTCTATTAGTATTATTTTCTATGTGAGATACTGAGATAACAAAGTACAGTATATAGAACCATAAAATGTTCTGTTTATAAGAGGTGAGAGGTAGGCGAGGAAGTCTGCCTGCTGACGTCAGCAAAGCTCCACCCACCTTGGCCTAGGCTAGCCTAGTCTAACCTGACCTAACCTAACCTAACCTAACCTTGTGTAAAACAAGTCTAGCCTAGCCTAGCCTAGCCTAGCCTAGCCTAACCTGACCTTATCTAACCAAAACTAACCTAACCTTGATCTGATCTGATCTGATCTAATATAGTGATTAGTTTTAATCAGATTGTTATACGTCTTTTTGATCAGTCTAAGTTTCTTTCATCTTACTCTTCATTTTTTCTCTGTTGTTCATCTTTGTTATATTGTTTTCTTTATGCTTTCTTTTCTTTCCCTCCTCCTCCTCTTCTTATTCCTCTATTGTTCTTTAAGAAATCAGGATAACTGTTAAGATTTGTTGACCAATTTTCTCTACATTTTCATTAAGAGATTACTTATTAAAACAACATTATCTGTATTTATATTATCTGAAGAGGAGTCCCGGCCACAACAAACGCCCCCCACACTAACATAATGAAACACTCCAGTAAATTATGTAAATATTCAAAAGGATTTGGATTTAATTGTAGTTTGTTTAATTTTAGGAACATTTCATTAGTGTTAACGGGAGGCAGGTAATGGCTATTATTAAAAAGCTTCCCTTATAATGACTACGGTCCCTCCAGCCAGACTTATACTAGCGTCTAAAGCCAAGGTGTGGTAGAGTCAAGGTTACCCACTGAAAAGTTTATTTGGATAAGTTCGGTGTGATTCTATTAGGTTTGGCTCCATTAGGCGGTGTAAGGTTACCTGGAGTGGATGATTATGTGTTGGGTGGGGCGGAGAGGAGTCACACCAGGTTAGTTAGACTCCAGTTAGTGTGTATTTTATCCCTTTAACTCTCAAAGGAAAATTAAATAGATTAGTTGTTTTATAAGATAATTATTTAATTTTAATTCATCGGTTTATACTTTCATGATGTTACGTAAGTCTATAAATTCACTTAATTATTTTAATGGCAGGATAATAAAAAGATACCTGCTGTAATTACCGTGTTGGAAACTACAATTAGACAACCAAAACAGCATCATCGGCCATTACAGAGCGTTATTTTGTATAATGTAAGCACTTAAGTCAGTGGCCTAAAGCCTCAGGGTTGCCGTGTGAGGTGGTTCAGTCACGATACAAACATTACCAACATGTTTATCTTCACCAGGTGGGCTTAACATGACCAGGTGATGCCTTACTAACTCTTGGATTATTATTGTTGTTTAGTGAATTTGTATGAAGCTGCAAGATCATCTTACACCTCTTGGAGAAAATTGGGTAAAAAAATTTTTTCATCCCAATTCCCCCAATTGGTAGATATTTTTTTTTTTTTTGTATTTTGGTATTCTTTAACCTACCTTACCTGACCTCACCTGACCTAACCTGAAAATAATCCTAGTGATAATGGTAAAAAAATGCCAAATACCTATTGGAATGAAAACGAATATTAACCGATATTTTTGTATTATGGAGAAAACAAAATCTTCAAAAAAGTACAAAAAGTTAAAAACATAAATCAATATTTATAACAACTCCTCCAGGTATCTTTTGTTAGTTTCACCTTCAGTGTCCTCATGACTGTCCTTGTCATTTTACTATTGTTTGTCTTCCTGTATCTTGGATGTTCTCTGTGTCACAGTTTGTGTTTGTTCTTTATTGTACTTCGTCACTGTCCATGTTTTACTGCATTATATTTCTTTGTTGTGATAAAATAGTTCCAAGACCTTCAGTTATAAACAATAATCATATGAAAGTCTTTGACAACAACTTAAATTATTCCTTATTTTCGTTACTTAGATCCATTGAATTCTTGTGTCCGTGTCCGTGACAATGATAATGAAAGGACTTATATTGAGTAGTCTCTCAGGTTTTCATTCGACTGTAAACATACAGTAAACATACAAAGCTGTAGTGAGACTGCTGGAGTTATGCTGCATCATATTAATGCAGCATGCAGCATAATGCGACCTCCTCTCCCTCCCTCCCCGACATGACAGCATAATGCAGCTCCCTCTACCTCCCTCCCCAGCATGACAACATAATGCAACTCCCTCTCCCTCTCTCCCCAGCATGACAGGATAATGCAGCTCCCTCTCACTCCCTACCCAGCATGACAACATTATGCAGCTCCCTCTCCCTCCCTCCCCAGCATGTCAACATAATGCAGCTCCCTCTCCCTCCCTCCCCAGCATGACAGCATAATGCAGCTCCCTCTCCCTACCTTCCCAGCATGACAGCATAATGCAGCTCCCTCTCCCTCCCTCCCTCCCCCAGCATGACAGCATAATGCAGCTCCCTCTCCCTCCTCCCCAGCATGACAGCATAATGCAGCTCCCTCTCCCTCCCTCCCCAGCATGACAGCATAATGCAGCTCCCTCTCCTCCCTCCCCAGCATGACAGCATAATGCAGCTCCCTCTCCCTCTCTCCCCAGCATGAGAGCATAATGCAGCTCCCTCTCCCTCCATCCCCAGCTTGACAGCATAATGCAGTTCCCTCTCCCTCCTTCCCGAGTATGACAGCATAATGCAGCTTCCTCTCCCTCCCTTCCCAGCATGACATCATAATGCAGCTCCCTCTCCCTCCCTCCCCAGCATGACAGCATAATGCAGCTCCCTCTCCCTCCCTCCCCAGCATGACAGCATAATACAGCTCCCTCTCCCTCCCTCCCCAGCATGACAGCATAATGCAGTTCCCTCTCCCTCCCTCCCCAGCATGACAGCATAATGCAGCTCCCTCTCCTTCTCTCCCCAGCATGACAGCATAATGCAGCTCCCTCTCCCTCCCTCCCTCCCCAGCATGACAGCATAATGCAGCTCCCTCTCCCTAACTCCCTCCTCAGCATGACAGTATAATGCAGCTCCCTCTCCCTCCCTCCCCAGCATGACAACATTATGCAGCTCCCTCTCCCTCCCTCCCCAGCATGACAGCATAATGCAGCTCCCTCTCCCTCCCGCCCCTGCATGACAGCATAATGCAGCTCCCTCTCCCTCCCTCCCCAGCATGACAGCACCCTGAAGTTCCTTAATGAGTTGGGCTCCAGACTTATTGAAACTACCAGAGACTCCAGGGCATCGATCTACTATTTACAAGACAACCAATTGGGAGATGATGGTAAGGGAAGGCGACAGACATCAGGTAGATTTTTACAGAACTTAATTTGGTTGGGACACAAAGACAGGCTGGAAGGGTGAGGTATGAGGATCTGGTAGGGTGGAATATGAGGGACTGGAATGGTAGGGTATGAGGGATTAACAGGGTAGGGTGTGAGGGACTAACAGGGTAGGGTATGAGGAACTAGAAGGGTAGGGTATGAGGAGTGGCAGGGTGGGGCATAAGAGACTAACAAAACTGAGTAGAAGGGTGTGACGATCTCCTTTTCTACACTAATCACGCCACACGTTCTCCGTAAGTCATCAAAAAATATACATTTGTCATGGTGTTCAAAAATTCCTCTTTATCAACACAAGCTCTCGTTCTTGTAGCCATTGTGATTTAGGCTGAGGGGATAGAGAGATATAGTGAAAGAAGTAGGAACAGATAAAGAGAATGACAGACATAGATATGAGGATATAATAATTGTGGAAAGGGAAGGAAAGAGGAGGTGGAGATAGTGGTAGAGGAAGCAGGGAAGGAGAGAGTGATGATATATTAAGGTTAATAGAGACAAGGGGGGATAGGATAGGTAAAGAGGATACGACAGGGCAGATTTAATCTAATTTCATGGGTAAGAGATGGCAGGAAACCTAGTGAGTGAATGAGTGGGACAACCATTGATCGTGATCACGCCCCAGTCCACAAGATCGTACACACAAGATAGTCAAAGGAACAGAGGGAACATATTCGGCTTGTTGTCGAACACTTGAATCAAAGGAGCAATAAGTTATTACTGAGTCACTGCACGTTGACTACATATTATAGTGTTTGTAAAGATCTTTCTTGTTACACTGGTCGAGAAGATCAGATAGCGACCGTACGTGAGCTGTGGCCCATATCTACAGAACCTCGACCATATTAGTTGGTAAAATTGTCTTCGTTTCTTTGGTGAGTGATCGTGTATTTCCAGATGTAATAACTGAAATGTGTTCAGTGTCTCCAGCAGGACCCGGCTGTACTCTCTTATTGCTGGGACCTCTATCAATCTGCCTACACGAATATCAATAAGACCCGTTTCAACTTCTCTACAAACTTTAAGAGCGTTCGGTCGAGGAGTTCAGGTACGATAAAAGTATGTTAAGTGAGAATAAATTAACACGAGGCCAGTCAGTGTGTCAAAACAAGGTCGGGCCCACATCAACTGGCAATATAATCACATAAGGCGGATCATGACGATAACACATTTGTGCTTATTGTTTCATCAAAGTACTTAGGCAACATGTTAAATCTATTGTTTGTGTGAAAGTAAAAGGAGAAGCTGTACAGGTTGATCCACAGTTCCTGTTTCAACATCTAACAAAAGCATCAGGGAGAGTGTAAGGCAGGTGAGTAGTGTAACCTTATGGACTATGAGCTGTACACTGCTGCATCACATTAACCACTAGGAGTTGTAAACAAACACTCCAAAAGTGCCTTTATGGAGGAGACCGATGAATTTCAAAATGAACACTGTGACTCCTGTTGTTTCGGTAGGGTCGTCAAAATCCTTTGTCTGTTGTGTCATATCGTCTAACACAAAATCGTAAACATACTTTTTGGAGCGTATCTACATCTTACAGCATGATGACACTAAATGGCCGCCTTAAAATGTTATTCTCAAAGACTTAATTATCCAATGAAAAAATTCACCCACTAAAATTTAGATCACGTTGAAGATAAACTCATTAAAGTTTTATACTGTACTATAATGGAAATTAAAGTTCACTCACTCGCACTCTTGGGCAGAAATTATAATTTAAGTTCTCATTTTAGAACAGTCTTGGCTGTTTTTAGGTCCTGCTATGGTTACTGTCTGAGTCATAATCAACCTCACTTGGCATCTTCTATTTCATTTTGGCGCATTTCATGTTGGTGTATTTCATGTTTGTGTATTTCATGTTGGTGTATTTCATGTTGGTGATCACCTGCCACCCACCAGAGACTTGGGAAGGTTAGAAATAGTGTCATCTCTGTGTTTTATGACGTCTTCGAGGTTTATATCTTCACCTCACCTCCTGAACCACATCCTCAAGACGGACCATTTCTTACCCTGGTCGTCTTCTTAGCTAATCAGGCTTATTTAATTCTTCTCTCACAGCGCTGCGCCCCCTGGCGAGAAACTCTCCCTCATTTCTTGTAACTTTTAGAGAAGGAAAGTTTATTCTCAACTGGTTGTACAGATGAATCGTCACAACTTCTCGATATCTTTGCTTTGTGATTATAATACCAACGTGTCTGAGTCGTGTATTTGTTTATAAACTTAATGGAATAATATTTACCCAAGTTTAAGAGGCACTAAAGACATTATAAGGGCTGGATATTTCAAATTATCTGCATCTCTTGAATCACTTGAATCAGGAGTGAGAAAATGAAGTTAAAACAAAAAAGAATTGTAAGTGAATGAAATATCGAAATCCTTGAAAAAACTAAATTTCTTAAAACAGTAATGGACTAAGACAGCAGTGGAAGGTAAGGAGATTGGTGGAAAAGAAAGGAGAAGACCGAAGGAGGAAGGTAAAAGGAGGGAAGATGGAGGGGTAAAATAAAGGGGAAAGGAAGATGAAGGGGGAAGAAATGAATGGGGGAGATGGAAGGGAGGAAGAAGGGAGGGAAGATGAAGGGGTAAGATGGAGGAGAAAGACGATGGGGAGAAAAAGATGAAGGAGAAGATGAAAGGTGGAAGATGAAAGGCAGGAAGCGACAGTGCAAAATAGATCGGCAAGAGACACAGTTGTACCAGAGGTGGTAAAAATATACACCAGGAAGGAATCAGGTGTGGCAATGTAATACACACACTCTCTCTCTCTCTCTCTCTCTCTCTCTCTCTCTCTCTCTCTCTCTCTCTCTCTCTCTCTCCATATTATGTTGCTCAGATTTCTCTCTCTTTTTCTAAAAATACAAAACTCGACTCAATAAAGGCAACACATGTACTGTACTATGACTGCCAGTGTATTATAGCATCAACATTATTATATAAGAGTATATATTATACTTAAGCCCCCCCCCTCCCCCCCCAGGTATCGCCGGGATGGTTAATCTTCAGGTGGGATACGCTGGGCGGCGAGGGGAGTGACAATCTACCTGTGTCATTAAGGTCTCTGTTACCTTTTCCTGGGGCGACACTTCAGGTGAGTTATTATATAAAAAAGAGACTCACTTTATACAATACATGAAAAAATAACACCACCATTTAACTTACATAAATTAACACACAATACAGTACTGAATGCCTAACTAGCTTAGCTCCCCCCACCCCAGCCTCCCTTGAGCGAGCTGGAGCGTGCTGTGTATGGCCACCACCCCAACCAATCACCTCGACTCAGCTAGGTGGACAGCCCACCTGCTATTACTCCCTACTACTTTACTTCCCGTTTCTATTCTTTCCTTCTCTTTTTCCTCTCCTCTCTCATGGCAAAGTCATTTCCCACTTTACTTCATCATCAGTTACTCGGTAAGACAGCAGTAGACCACGACGCTTAACAATGTACCTACCTGACTCTGGTGTTACCTGTACTGTGTTAATTGGCTTGAAGAACATACAACTCTAAAACGTGATATGAATTGTTAATTTTCATAGGAAGATGAACTAGACAAAAGACGACCTTTATAACTAAATGTCAGACCAAATACTGTCAAGAGGTGTGAACAGCTTCCATATGGAGAGGAGAGGATCTTTAATTGAAGTCTAATGTGTCACTTCACGCAATAACTCTGTGGGGTGGACACATCGACAACACAAGAGTGACCGACATATAAACACTTCCGAGACAACGATAACTAATGACTTTTTTGTTTGTCCTTTCAGAACAAAGTTCACTCCTGGGTTTATCTCTCATAAACGAAGCATCACCAAGCACAAGCACCACACACCTGTATAGGCCTTCAGTATCGTCAACCAGCAACTGTCTATATGATAATAGTCCAGACAAAACCTTGCTTTTACTTTAACCCGGAAATAAACATCGACAGGTTTATTATAAATAATTATGACGACAGTAAGTTTTCAAGGTTCAAGTGTCCTTATTTCCTGCCAATGGTTCCAGGAAAACCTTAAAACTTACTATTAATAAATAATTAAAGATTTTTGTTTCTTGTATCTATATATATAAAACAAAGAAGTATGCATTTTTGTTTGTGTGTGTGTTTGTGTGTCCGCACGAGAATCTCGGAAACTACTATACCGATCTGTAGTGATGATGGATGGTGTTATATGTAGTGATGATGGATGGTGTTATATGTAGTGATGATGGATGATGTTATATGTAGTGATGATGGATGGTGTTATATGTAGTGATGATGGATGATGTTATATGTAGTGATGATGGATGGTGTTATATGTAGTGATGATGGATGATGTTATATGTAGTGATGATGGATGGTATTATATGTAGTGATGATGGATGATGTTATATGTAGTGATGATGGATGGTATTATATGTAGTGATGATGGATGATGTTATATGTAGTGATGATGGGTGGTGTTATATGTAGTGATGATGGATGATGTTATAAGTAGTGATGATGGGTGGTGTTATATGTAGTGATGATCTATCTTCTATCGATATAAAACAAAGAAGTATGTCTGTTTGTGTGTGTGTGTGTGTGTTTGCTTGTGTGTCCGCACGAGAATCTCGAAAACTACTCTACCGATCTGCAGTGATGATGGATGATGTTATATGTAGTGATGATAGATGGTGTTATATATAGTGATGATGGATGGTGTTATATGTAGTGATGATGGATGATGTTATATGTGTTATAAGTGTTTAAATAACATGGTAGATATTACTGAGCCTTCATCAGGGTTGGTGCCTCCCTCCAGGTTCCCAGAGGTACAACTATTGGTGATATTTTCTTATTCGATGGCAGCAGTTGAGTTAGATTCATTAGTTGGGAGGTACAGACAGAGTGTAAGTAGCTGTGGAAGTTTCGCGCTCCCTGATGTCGCCCAAATTGTCATAATTGAAGGTAACTGACTTGGCAACGGTAGTGCGTACGTTGGTCTTCTTAAGGATAGAGGCGGGTTGTTGGTCGGCAACATTGGATAGAACAATGAACTCAGCAGCTTGGCGGTCAAGGTTGTTCAAGGTACCATGGGCACTGTAGTAGTTAACTTCCAGCTTGTTGGTTGATTTTCGGCTGCGGCCAATGCTGTCACCATCCAATCGTCCAACAGCCTTATCACAGGAGGCTTCGTCAAAGTATCGGATGTATGCGAAGCCATAGTGTTCATTTTTGTTGTCTTTTGCGGGCATCACAAATAGGTCGATCTGTCCACATTCCTCAAACAATGGTCGAATCTGCTTAGGGGCCACACCAGGGTAGATGTTTGTTGCAACCACCACGAAGCTGGTGTCGAAGTCTACAACGAAATCCTTGCAGGCCTTCACCTCCACCTCAGACACCTTCGATACAGTGCGTTGGAACACCATTGTGATTTACTGACACTAACAGCTCTCTCACTGAGGTCAAATCAAAATTTGACCATACAGAAAGAATTACGGTTTAATAAGGTTGGAATTTAAAGAAATTGACAACAAAATGAAGCTCTGTTTATCACTATAGTGTTGAGGACTGGTGTTTGTAGAGATGATGGATGGTGTTATAATATGTAGTGATGATGGATGGTGTTATATGTAGTGATGAAGGATGGCGTTATATGTAGTGATGAAGGATGGCGTTATATGTAGTAATGATGGATGGTGTTATATGTAGTGATGATAGGAGGGTAATATATGTAGTGATGATGAATGGTGTTATATATAGTGATGATGCATGATGATATATGTAGTGATGATGGTTGGTGTTATATGTAGTGATGCTGGATGGTGTTATATGTAGTGATGATGGATAGAGTTATATGTAGTGATGATAGATGATGTTATATGTAGTGATGATGGGTGGTGTTATATGTAGTGATGTTGGATGGTGTTATATGTAGTGATGATGGATGATATTATATGTAGTGATGATAGGATGGTTCTATATGTAGTGATGGATGGTGCTATATGTAGTGATGATGGATGATGTTATATGTAGTGATGATAGGATGGTTTTATATGTAGTGATGATGGATGGTTTTATATGTAGTGATGATGCATGATGTTATATGTAGTGATGATGGTTGGTGTTATATGTAGTGATGCTGGATGGTGTTATATGTAGTGATGATGGATAGAGTTATATGTAGTGATGGATGATGTAATATGTAGTGATGATGGGTGGTGTTATATGTAGTGATGTTGGATGGTGTTATATGTAGTGATGATGGATGATATTATATGTATTGATGATAGGTTGGTTTTATATGTAGTGTTGATGGATGGTGTTATATGTAGTGATGATGCATGATGTCATATGTAGTGATGATGGGTGGTGTTATATGTAGTGATGCTGGATGGTGTCATATGTAGTGATGATGGATGGAGTTATATGTAGTGATGATGGATGATATTATATGTAGTGATGATGGTTGGTGTTATATGTAGTGATGTTGGATGGTGTTATATGTCGTGATGGATGGTTCTATATGCAGTGATGGTGGATGGTGTTATATGTAGTGATGATGGATCGTGTTATATGTAGTGATGATGGATAGTGTTATATGTAGTGATGATGATGGATGGTGTTATAAGTAGAGATGATGGATGTTGTTATATGTAGTGATGAAGGATGGTGTTAGTGAAGATTGTGAAGTGAGATGTAGTGAAGATTGTGAAGTGAGGTGTAGTGAAGATTGTGAAGTGAGATGTAGTGAAGATTGTGAAGCGAGATGTGGTGAAGATTGTTAAGTGAGATGTAGTGAAGATTGTGAAGTGAGATGTAGTGAAGATTGTGAAGTGATATGTAGTGAAGATTGTGAAGTGACATGTAGTGAAGATTGTGAAATGAGATGTAGTGAAGATTGTGAAGTGAGATGTAGTGAAGATTGTGAAGTGAGATGTAGTGAAGATTGTGAAGTGAGATGTAGTGAAGATTGTGAAGTGAGATGTAGTAAAGATTGTGAAGTGAGATATGGTGAAGATTGTGAGTGAGATGTAGTGAAAGATTGTGAAGTGAGATGTAGTGAAGATTGTGAAGTAAGATGTATTGAAGATTGTGAAGTGAGATGTAGTGAAGATTGTGAAGTGAGATGTAGTGAAGATTGTGAAGTGGGATGTAGTGAAGATTGTGAAGTGAGATGTAGTGAAGATTGTGAAGTGAGATGTAGTGAAGATTGTGAAGTGAGATGTAGTGAAGATTGTGAAGTGAGATGTAGTGAAGATTATGAAGTGAGATGTCGTGAAGATTGTGAAGTGAGATGTAGTGAAGATTGTGAAGTGAGATGTAGTGAAGATTGTGAAGTGAGATGTAGTGAAGATTGTGAAGTGAGATGTGGTAAAAATTGTGAAGTGAGATGTAGTGAAGATTGTGAAGTGAGATGTAGTGAAGATTGTGAAGTGAGATGTAGTGAAGATTGTGAAGCGAGATGTAGTGAAGATTGTGAAGTGAGGTGTAGTGAAGATTGTGAATTGAGATGTAGTGAAGATTGTGAAGTGAGATATAGTGAAGATTGCGAAGTGAGATGTGGTGAAGATTGTGAAGTGAGATGTAGTGAAGATTGTGAAGTGAGATGTAGTAAAGATTGTGAAGTGAGATGTAGTGAAGATTGTGAAGTGAGATGTAGTGAAGATTTTGGAGTGAGATGTAGTGAAGATTGTGAAGTGAGATGTAGTGAAGATTGTGGAGTGAGATGTAGTGAAGATTGTGAAGTGTGGATGTGGTAGAGATTGTGAAGTGAGATGTAAGTGAAGATTGTGAGAGTGAGATGTAGTGAAGATTGTGAAGTGAGATGTAGTGAAGATTGTGAAGTGAGATGTAGTGAAGATTGTGAAGTGAGATGTAGTGAAGACTGTGAAGTGAGATGTGGTGAAGATTGTGAAGTGAGATGTAGTGAAGATTGTGAAGTGAGATGTGGTGAAGATTGTGAAGTGAGATGTAGTGAAGATTGTGAAGTGAGATGTAGTGAAGATTGTGAAGTGAGATGTAGTGAAGATTTTGAAGTGGGATGTAGTGAAGATTGTGAAGTGAGATGTAGTGAAGATTTTGAAGTGGGATGTAGTGAAGATTGTGAAGTGAGATGTAGTGAAGATTGTGAAGTGAGATGTAGTGAAGATTGTGAAGTGAGATGTAGTGAAGATTGTGAAGTGAGATGTAGTGAAGATTATGAAGTGAGATGTAATGAAGATTGTGAAGAAAGATGTAGTGAAGATTGTGAAGTGAGATGTAGTGAAGATTGTGAAGTGAGATGTGGTAAAGATTGTGAAGTGAGATGTAGTGAATATTGTGAAGTAAGATGTAGTGAAGATTGTGAAGTGAGGTGTAGTGAAGATTGTGAAGTGAGATGTAGTGAAGATTGTGAAGTGAGATGTAGTGAAGATTGTGAAGTGAGATGTAGTGAAGATTGTGAAGTAAGAAGTGGTAAAGATTGTGAAGTAAGATGTGATAAAGATTGTGAAGTGAGATGTAGTGAAGATTGTGAAGTGAGATGTAGTGAAGATTGTGAAGTGAGATGTAGTGAAGATTGTGAAGTGAGATGTAGTGAAGATTGTGAAGTGAGATGTATTGAAGATTGTGGAGTGAGATGTAGTGAAGATTGTGAAGTGAGATGTAGTGAAGATTGTGAAGT
>NW_024754188.1:0-24747 GCF_018991925.1 Homarus americanus
CACCAATGTATGTACTAAGTCAATTGTGTCCAATGTATACTTTCGAAAAGCCCTTGTTTGGGTTAGGTAGGAGAGAGTAGTCGTCATTATTGTCCAAGCCACATTATCTATTTCTATATATAAGTAATGTAGGCTGGTTTTTAAATACCTCAATCCCCTAACGTTGCCGTTTGTATATTAAGAAATACCGAAGCCATACAGTACAACACCAGCGAATATGAAGTATCACTGTAACCGGCAACTGTTACTCACTCATACCTACATACATATATAGAGTCTTTACAGAATGATAGCAGACACGGGGAAGACGAACAACAAGAGGAGAAGAGTTAGAAGAAAATCAACTTCAAGCTAAGAAGAAGAATACCAAGACATTTCCTCCAAACAAGAAAACAACACACACACAATCAAGCCGACCAACCACTGAGAAACCATGGCGGAACCCAACATGCACCGGACGCTTGACCTGACTCTATCCTGCCGCATCCAGGCGAGTTGCTGCTTAAAGTCCCTCACGCAAGCGCTGTTTAGCCACTGCACCTATTCTATCCTCCTAAAATTCACTTCAATCCCCCCTGCCACTAGCATGTTATGTATGTATGTATGTATGTATGAATGAATGATAACTGCAACTTTGCGTATTAAAACTCATTACTCTTAACGAAGTAATATAGTGCGTGGTTATGTTATGTCATGTTAGGATAGATTATAAACTACATTGGGTTACATTTCGTGAGGTTCGGTGACGCTACAGGAAGTTAGGTGAGGTTCCTGGAGGTTAGGTGAATGTTGACTGACTGACTGACAATTATTAGGAAGTGGTTCCAACACGTTCACACACAACCTATACTCATACCACAAGTCCAGAATTAGAGAGGATCATGTTATTGGATATATTTTCAACGATTTACTCAGTGTCTAACCAACTCTTTAGCGATTTAAATGTGGACCTAAAATTAGGTCCGTATATTTGTTTGTCGTGGTGGTGGTGGTGGTGTGCGCCCGTCCATCAGGTTGATTAACCACCAAAACCATAAAGGGTGCGGCCCTGCCGTTTCAGGGCATACACCACATCCATGGCGATGACGGTCTTCCTTTTTGCGTGCTCGGTGTAGGTGACGGCGTCACGGATGACGTTCTCCAGAAACACCTTGAGGACGCCGCGGGTCTCCTCGTAGATGAGGCCGGATATACGTTTAACACCTCCACGCCGAGCTAGACGACGAATGGCGGGCTTGGTGATACCCTGGATGTTGTCACGAAGCACCTTACGATGCCGCTTGGCGCCACCCTTTCCAAGTCCCTTGCCTCCTTTGCCTCGTCCAGTCATGTTGTTGTGGTTGCTACTACAGGTGGTCCTGGTGTGGCTTCGCCCACGGTTTGGTGGGAGTAGGTGGCGTGCTGTGGACGCAGCGGTAGTATCGTTCATCCAAGGCCGTCCCTCCCTCTTGGAGGTGGGGCGTAGCTTGCGGATGACGCATGCGGCACTCGTGGCCAATGAGGTGGCCACTGAGGTGGAGAATGTCTGTATATAAGCCCGCCCGCCTGCCAGGCCGCCCTCATCACATCGCTCCTGAACGAAGAAGACCTCTCAACAAGACCTCCTGCTGGACCCGGAACTCTGAAGACCGCCCTCTCCCTTGTACCATTGTTGGCCATCTTCCCGGACCGGACCACCCTCGACTGTCATCGTCCACAACAACTCACGAGCGTTCTCGGTTTATCGAGCATTAGCTTGCCCTCCCCACTGGTGGTGTGAGTGACCCACACTCCAGCTGGAGAGCAGTTATAGCGCGATATTCCCGGCGTGGTTTGAGCTCTTTTCCTTCTACTACCATTTTTCCTTTTCGCTCTGGCCTAGGGACCTGCACCCTCAAAAGTGTATTCGTCCTGCGGTCCCCCCTGTAACTGTTCACCTCCCTCCCAGGAGATTGTGAACACGAAAGGGGGTCGGAGCAAAACCCTCCCCAGCCGAGTCTTTCCAGGAAAACCGTGATCGTGCGGGTCCACCTGGAAAGAGGGTAGCCATCCTTATCCTTCCCAAATAGGCACACTTAGCTCACGTCTATAAGTGAGCAGTCACATACACTAGGAAGTAGGCTTCCCCAATCGGGGCTCCGTGAGAGAAGCTCAGGAACCACTCTACGACCACCAGCTAGTGGGGAGTGCTGTAATTCCTTTGCTATTTACTCAACCGGAATAGGCAGGATCTAAAAAAAAAAAAAAAAAAAAAAAAAAAAAAAAAAAAAAAAAAAAAAAAAAAAAAAAAAAAAAAAAAAAAAAAAAAAAAAAACAACAACAACAACAACAACAACAACCCGGTTATGGAGCGCGTACGCCCTCCTAACCGCGATCCCCGCCTGAACCGCCAACCTGACGACCCGAACCACGACAGGCTTCGCACAGAGAAAGCAGACCAGTTACGCGCCTTCAACGAAGCCCTGAAAAGTAGGAACTCTGCCACCACCTCCAACAACTCCACCACCACCACCACCTCCACCACCACCACCACTGCTACCGCTACTGAGGACAACTGGACGAAGGTAGAAAATAAGAAACGCCGACGTGCCTTTTCGGGAAACGATTGCCGTCAAGCAGCCCCCAAGGCACCCATCACCACCACCAGCTCACCTTCAACGACACTGCCAAAATTCCGGATCACGAAAACGGACGCAAAAACAACATATGCCGCCGTCACAGAGATGGAAAAGCAAAACCCACTGGCCAAGTTCTCAGTGCGGCCCAACCTAAAGGGGGAGATGATCGTTCACCCCAAAGACAAGAACTCCGCCACCACCCTCGACACTTACCTACAAAACACCACCACCATTACTTCAACCAAGCTAGACCCCGCCCAGAAACTGATGAAGTCAGTAGTCCTCCGGTACCCAAAGGAACTACCTCTCGAACCCCTGGAGAACCACCCGAAGATCCTAAAAGCCGAGAGATGCTCTCCCCTGTCCGACAAGACGGCCACCACGAAACAAGTCCTCATAACGCACTACGGCTCACCCCCCAGCACCATAGACCTCAAAACCTGGGGGACCTACGAAGTGAGGCCCTTCGTCCCAGAGCCCCTGCGATGCTTCAGATGCCAGAAATACGGGCACCATCAGACAAGGTGCACGTACAGGGAAATCTGCGCAGTCTGCGCACAGAAGCACGGCACACAGTCCTGCCTCACCAAGCTGAAAAATGGGGAAAAAATTGCCCCCAAGTGTGCCAACTGCGGGGGCAAACACCACGCCTGGAATCCTGGATGCTCCGAGAGAACAAAGAGGGTCCAGGCAAACCGACCAGCAGCAAGACCGGCCCCCACCGCCTACACACCAGCCCCACCAAGTACCTTCGTGTGGGGAACCCAAAGACCCAAACAACAAAGACAACCTCCTCAGCCAGTCAACACCCAAAGTGCAGCCCAGTTTCCTGGCCTCACTACAGCCACACCTCAGCCACCCAAGCAGCAGAGAACGACAACCACGAGAAAGACAAAAGAAGCACACACCAAGGCACCAGAAGGAATGATACACATATCAGACCTAGCCAATGTACTGACAACCTTCGCGGAGGGCCTAGCCGGACTACTGGGCCACAAGATCCAACCCACACAGCTCCAAATACTCATGGGGAGCGTCCTCGGGCAAGTCGCCACAGCTCCAGCCACCTCAGTGGAGGAAGCCACGCCGGTCCGCACACGAGTAACAGCCGAGGTACACTCTACACCGAAGAAGGCCACCAGAGAACCCAAGATACCGACAGCTCCCAAGATACCGACAGCTCCCAAGATACCGACAGCTCCCAAGATACCGACAGCTCCCAAGATACCGACAGCTCCCAGAAAGAAACTGGACGTTTCAACTCCCCTGAACCGAACCACGGCCCAGAAGGCAAAAACCACAGAACACGAAGACATGGACCTGATTCAGTTGGAATCGAACTTGGACATCTCCATCGAGGACCACCAGAAGTCCCCGATGAAACAGTGGTGGAAAACGTCAGCACCCTGAACATCCTAACATGGAATGCTCAGGGCATCAAAAACAAGAAACACCTCCTACAAGAAGCAGCAGCCAAGGACAAGCTTGACATCATACTCCTACAAGAAACACTTCTACAAGAACACCACGGTTTCAAATTCAGCGGTTACAAGACATACAGGAGGCATTTCACGCAGGCGTCAACAAGAGGATGTATGATCTTGGTCAAGTCAAGCATACCCTCCGCCGATGTCACGCAGCAATTTCCATGTGGGGAAAACATCGAGACACAGGCCGTCCAAGTAACCCTCCAAGAACGGGAATTAACTGTTCACAACATCTACAAGAACCCAAGGGGCTCACTGGAGGTTACTCAATTATTTGCTTCGGCCGCCGACCACGCCACACTCATAGGAGGGGATTTCAACGCACATCATCCCTTCCTAAACTCGGCAAGCCCCACAAATGAAGACGGCCTACACCTATACACCACCTTTCAAGATACACCCGAGATCTGCCTCCTGAACACCGGAGAGCCCACCCACACTAGGGGAGGAAGGCTAGATCTAACCTTCGTCTCCAGTGCACTACAGCCTTCGGCCTCCTGGCAGATACACCCCACGCTGACCAGTGACCACTTCGCCACCCTAACAACGCTGAAGGTGAACAAACTCCCCCCTCCACCCCCCCCGAGATGGAGATACAACACTCAAAAGGCAGACTGGGGACTCTTCAAGAAACACCTGGCTAAGTGGCGCGAAAAATCACAGCCAGCCGGCGCAGCACCCGCGGATGAGACAACCCTCCACCACCAATTGGTCGAGGCGTTTCACCTAGCGGCAGAAGAGGCTATCCCAAAAACAAAACCCACATCAAGACAGTACAATGATTACTGGTACTACTGTCCCAGGGTGAAAGAACTCAACCACAGAGTGAATATGGCCCGAAGAAACTACAGGAGACATCCCACGGCAACAAACAGACATCTCCTGCAAGTCATAGTCAAGGATACCAGGGAAGAGAAGGAAGAAATTAAAAACGTAAGCTGGCTCAAGTGGTGCTCCGAACTGAACGAGCACACCGCCCTTGGCAAGATGTGGGCCCAGATCCGAAGGGCATCTGGGAAGGCAACACCACCACCACCACCAACTCATCCCAACCCAGAAGAGGAGGCCGAGAGACTTGCAAAACTGTTCTCTGACCGAGCAGCAACGAAAAACCTCCAGAGACAGGCGGAGGAGACACAACGGCGTCTGCGACAGGTCAGACTCCAGATGATCGAACAGGCCTGCAACAGTGAAGATGACACTGACAGACCATTCAACCAGCAAGAACTCCAGAAGTCGCTAAAACGAAGCAAGGATACAGCTCCAGGGGCCGACAGGATAACCTACTCCATGCTCTCTCATGCCGGTACAGCCGGACACGAGGCTCTGCTGCAAGCCATCAATGCTTCGTGGACAGCACAAAGACTCCCACCGGAATGGAAGAAGGCAGATATACAGCCCATTCCGAAGCCCAGAGAACCAGACAAGCCGAGGCCCATCTCCCTTCTCAGCTGCATAGCGAAGACCGGAGAAAGAATGGCTCTCAAACGACTCAAGTGGAAAGTAGGCAGCCCACACCCTCACATCTTTGCTTACACCGAGAACACCGGCACAGGCAACAACATCGCCGAGATACTCAGCACAGTGGACAACAAACCAGCTCTGGTGGTCTTCCTCGACCTGGAGAAAGCCTGCGAACTAGCAAATCCTTTGGCCATTACAACTACGCTCGCTAAAAAAGGCGTCAAAGGAAGGTTGCTGGGGTGGATCCAGAACTACCTCACACAGAGAGAAGCACGAGTACGCTTTCAGGGAGCAACCTCAAGCTACAGGGTCCATGAAAACGGAACCCCACAAGGAGGCATCCTCAGTCCAATGCTGTTCAACGTCCTGATGGAAAATCTAGTCAAACTTCCCTTCAGACAAACAGCCAAGCTCCTATGCTATGCAGACGACTTACAGCTTATAGTAAGAGGATCGAACAGACTAGCCAACACGCAACACGCACTCCAACTTATAGAAGAGGAGTGCAACAGACATGGACTCAAGATAAATCCAGCCAAGTCGAAAGCGATGGCCATCTGCACAGACACACCAGACAAGACGCTCTCCATACAAAACACGCCGGTAGTCTGGACCAACGCCCACCAGTGTCTTGGAATCTGGTTTGACCAGAAACTCACCTTCAAGCCGCAACTCCAGTATCTCAGGCACAGGACGAAGAGCAGACACAATATAATGAGGTCGCTCACCAGCAAATCCGCAGGAGCAAACCTTCATGTGCTCAAAGCCTACTACACAGCCGCCATCAGATCGCTGGTAGATTACAGTGCTCCAGCACTCATTGGACTGAGAGAAGACCAAATAGCTAAGCTAGAAGTCATTCAAAACAATGGTCTCAGGACCATGCTCGGAGCACCCATGTGGACCAGAATCTGCAATCTGCAAATGGAAACCGAGCTACCACCCCTGGCAGTACGGGTCAAGCAGGTGACAGCCGGTCTCCTCGCCAAAATCTGCAGAGCAGACAAGCCCACAGCTGCCAAGATTCGAATCAGTGCCTCCCTCCACCTCGACCACAGAGTGCGAGGGGCCACCTGGTCGCACGAGGCAAGCGAGGTCATCCGACACCTGCAAGCAGAAACACTCGTCAAGTACAACCAAGACACACGAGACAATGGTTACGCTGTTCCTCCACCATGGAGCCCTCCACCAGCCACACTCAAATTCACCGACCTCGGCGATAGTAAAGCCAACCTCCAGAAGGAGGACCTCCAAAAAATATCTCTCCAAGCCATAGCCACCGAGACACCGGCTGATACAGCATCATACTTCACAGACGGCTCGGTGGACCCAAAACATCACAGATCCGGAGCGGCCTTCTACACCCAAGGTCAGACCCTCAAATGGAGACTTTCCAACGACTGCTCCACCCTACAAACAGAACTGGTAGCAATCTCAAAGGCCCTACAACACGCTGTAACACAACACAACAAGTCCGTCATAATTCACACGGACTCGAAATCGGCCATGCAAGCGCTGCAACACAGTCAACCAAGAGACAACGTCCACATCATCACCTCGATCCTCGCACAGCTACAGGAATTCCAAAGCCAAAACCGACCAGTCGTCTTACACTGGATTCCCAGTCATGTAGGGATCGGAGGAAACGACGTGGCAGACGAAGCAGCCAAGGCAGCTACACGTTCCAGTAGCGTACACATCCAAGTTCCAGCAAGTGTGCAACAGATCAAAAATCACCTCAGAAAGACTACCAAGCTCCACATCAAAAAGAGCTTCCTTCATGCACTCAACGCTGGTTCCCAATCAGCCAAATGGTACCTGGCGGCCACAAAAGGGGAACCACCTTTCGCAGACAAGAAAACTCCAAGACAAACCCAAGTCAGCCTTCACCGACTACGACTAGGGTACAAGTGCTCCTGGCAGATGATAGGAAATGACGTCACGGAATGCACCTACTGTCAGGAGCCAGCAGCCAACCCACTTGAACACTATCTCCTCGATTGCGAGGTCACACAAAGCCTCCGAGACAGAACTCAAATCTCCCAAGAAACACACACCACACCAGCGGCCACTCTAACCCGAAAGGCCCACACAGACCACATTCACCACCTACTCCGGGTCATCACACGATACCCACCACCCAGATGGCTTAGAAAGCATCCTCTCCCAGCAAGTGCGGACCCCAGTTCGGGGGGCGCGCCACTCCGAGGCTGACCACGTCCAAGAGTGGGGGCCGGTGGTAAGCGTCCACTGATCGGGGGTCCGCTCACACTTGCAACCTGCAGTATCCCTCCAATCTGCAGGTGGGACCACCTCCAATCCCAATCCGGTCTGGCTGCTCCTGGAGCTCCAGCCGGAACCACCAAACGGGCCGCCTATAGGCAAAGGCCCGTGTCGGACTACGGTCCGACAATCTATACAACAACAACAACAACCGGGCCGCCCGTATTGACTATTTCGTCGTCGAGATGGCCCGTACTAAACAGACTGCCCGCAAGTCCACTGGAGGCAAGGCTCCACGGAAGCAGCTTGCCACCAAGGCAGCTCGCAAGTCCGCCCCAGCCACCGGTGGTGTCAAGAAGCCCCATCGTTACAGGCCCGGAACCGTCGCCCTTCGTGAGATCCGTCGTTACCAGAAGAGCACAGAGCTACTCATCAGGAAGCTGCCCTTCCAGCGCCTGGTGCGTGAGATCGCCCAGGATTTCAAGACTGACCTGCGCTTCCAGTCGTCTGCCGTCATGGCTCTGCAGGAAGCCTCTGAGGCTTACCTGGTGGGTCTTTTCGAGGACACCAACCTGTGTGCCATTCACGCCAAGCGCGTTACCATCATGCCCAAGGACATCCAGCTGGCCCGGCGCATCCGCGGAGAGCGTGCTTAAGTCCTCTTCCTTGGGGAAAAAGAAAAAGCACAACAAAACCTACCAGACATCTATAACTCGGCCCTTCTCAGGGCCAAAGAACTGTTCTGAAGATAATTTTCATGACAATCGAAATGGTTGGTGGTAGGAGAGCGTTAATTTCGGTTACCCAAATCGCCTAACGGTAAGTTGGTAACAGTCGTGCAGGCCCGAATGTATAGTAGGTCATCAATTCGGGAGGTGGGTGGGTGCAAAAAACAAGAGCTAGTAACAAATTAATATATAAAGAATAAGTAAGTAAATAAATAACTAAAATAAAAGAAAATTCAATAAAATAAAATAAAATGAATTGTTTACATGAAATAGGCGTGCTGCAAACAAGAAATGAAACCCAAACACACTCCATGTATGTCACTTTGCAGTGGGTGTAAAAGTACTCCACGCAGAATTTATTTATTTATTTATAATGTTTCGATTTAGTCCTGTTTCTACGCCAATAGAGAATGCAGATTATTATAATTTTTTTTTATTTATTTCCCTCTCAATATATCACTGTCGGTAACTGTCTCTTTAACATGTAACTGTGGCTCCGAAGGAGCCGATTAAGTTGTAGTAGTGGGATGGCGTGTTTGTTGTGCACAAGTAACCTCTTACTTGGAAGAGGTGTACTTGGTGACAGCCTTGGTGCCCTCAGACACGGCATGCTTGGCCAGTTCACCGGGCAGCAAGAGTCGGACAGCTGTCTGGATTTCCCGACTTGTAATGGTGGAGCGTTTGTTGTAGTGCGCCAGGCGGGAAGCCTCGGCAGCGATGCGCTCGAAGATGTCGTTCACGAAAGAGTTCATGATGGACATAGCTTTGGAGGAGACTCCTGTGTCGGGGTGCACTTGCTTCAGTACCTTGTAGATGTAGATGCTGTAGCTTTCCTTCCTCCTGCGCTTCTTCTTCTTGTCACCCTTGGCAATGGCCTTCTGGGCCTTTCCAGCCTTCTTGGCAGCCTTTCCGGAAGTTTTGGGAGGCATGGCGGCACAGTTACTCGTGGCGCGGAGCGAGAGAATTGAAAACTGGCCCGACTAACTTTTCCTTATATACCGAGCGGGCCGCTCAGGATCAGACTGGCTGCAGCTACGGCTCTCTTACATTGGTTGGGTCCGCGAGACGGCCACCTGGCCTGATCCTGAGCTTGGTATAAAAGACCAAGGTGGCGGGCGGAAATTTAACTCCTATCACGAAAAGCAGCAGCAGCAACATGTCAGGACGCGGCAAGGGAGGCAAAGTGAAGGGCAAGTCAAAGTCCCGTTCTAGCAGGGCCGGACTCCAGTTCCCCGTGGGTAGGATCCACCGTCTCTTGCGTAAAGGCAACTATGCTGAGCGTGTTGGTGCAGGTGCACCTGTGTACCTTGCAGCCGTCATGGAGTACCTGGCAGCAGAAGTGCTCGAGCTGGCCGGTAACGCCGCCCGCGACAACAAGAAGACCCGCATTATCCCGCGTCATCTTCAGCTTGCCATTCGCAATGACGAGGAGCTGAACAAGCTCCTGTCTGGAGTCACCATTGCCCAAGGGGGTGTCCTTCCTAACATCCAAGCTGTGCTCCTCCCCAAGAAGACAGAGAAGAAATAAGAACCCAAGGTTCGTTCACACAAGACAACCTAACCAAACAGGCTCCTTTCGGAGCCACAGGATATCACTTAAAGAGAGAAATATACGACATCAACGTTTTGCAGGATAACACTCTGTGCAAATTGAGTGAAATTGTTTTTGAATGGTGTAGATGTGAAGGGGTACTGCGGGGGCCTGGGGTGGGGGACTTAAACGGGACTTAGAAGGGCGCAAGAAGCAGCAGCAGCAGCAGCAGCAGCAGAGGCGACCTTATTTTCACTCTGGTTCATTGACAGTACACATTTACCAGCAGCATACATTGGAGTCATATTGTAATTGTAGACTAATCAGTGTGGGCTAGCTAGCCAATTTGGGATAAACAGCAAGAATGTAATGTCCTCAATGAAGTAATGACATAGTTCAAGATGTCTTTGACAGTGTCACATTCAATAATATAGTGCTTTAAAGGTGTATCACAAAGTTTACATGCTGAGTGTTCCGGTATGGGTACAGCGTTACTAACTAGCCAGATGTGTCTGTATCCTAACCTAATTCTGGCCACGACTACATCACACAGGCAAGTTGTTTGGACACTCTTCCTAGCCCCCTTGGTCCCTGTTCACCTACCTACTGTAGCAGTAAGTAGGTACCTGTTGTAAATCGAAAGGTTGCCAATTCGTAATCAGGGAAAGTTGATTGAGCTTCTAAACTTGAACTGACATAATCCGAGGAGTGGTGATCCGAGGATCACAGACACTATCTCTCCCACTACAAATCCCTTCCTAACCTCCTGCTCCTTCCTCTGTCCTCCCCAAATTTAACCATGCTATCGCAAAGGTAATAATAAGGTAGAGACAACAACATATTTTCCTATTGTCTTATTATATATTAATAACAGAAACGCTGCCGCCATCCCGGAGGCTATACATTGTCTCACTGTTCATTACCTCCACAATTCTTCCTCTTACTTCTTCTTCCATCAATACTTTATTAACGGTGTATGTAAGTTTCACCATGTATTGCACTACAGCGGTAGAGCAAAGTATATTTTGTTAGCAATAAACCAAAAGCATATTTTATGGCCTAATCATCACTACATAGAACACCACCCATAAAGCATGATACTAGTAGACCACAAACTGCTATAAACACCCAAAGCATATTTTATTGCCTAATCATCACTACATAGAACACCACTCATAAAGCATGATACTATTAGACCACAAACTGCTATAAACCCCAATAATATAATAGACTATACTAGTGACTATAATTGTGTTACCCAATATTTTACGAAATAATACTATAAAACATAATAATAAACACACTATTAGTGTATATTAGTTGAATGCACAATCTGATGAGAAGTAAAAAAAAAAACAACAACATAACAATAACCTATAAAGAGTGTAGAGTATTTTTGTGCAAACTATTATACTAGTAGATGGTCTAAGATAACTGTATGTGAAGGAAAAGGTGTGCTCTCCACTCAAACTTTCTTTTTATGAAATCTCCAACTCCCCAGCTGAGCGGTACGCCCAATGGGAAACAAAACGTGGCACATAACACGCCGCCCGCCAGCTCTGGCTCGGTGAATAGGAATCAGTAATCGGGCGGAGTATAAACAACACCGCCGCCAATGTGCTCCTCCCATCTCTGAGGAAATCTGGTGGGCAACTTAGTATTATATTAGTATGTAATAATAATAACAATAATAAAAATAATAATAATAATAATAATAATACTAATAATAATAAGAATAATAATAATATTAATAATAATAATATTAATAATAATAACATGCAATTACATTTTATAACACATACTAACAAAATAGTGTATAGCCTACTATACTTAACTATAATAGGTTAGGTTGCGTAGGAGGATCTAAAAAGTACAGTAGTATATACACACACACACACACATACATATAGACAACAAACTAAATTAGAAACCACACGTCAGTGAAGTTATCAAATCCTCCAGTTTCCGTCTCCACCTCCTACGCCGACTCAAGTCCCTCGGTGTTCCTGCACACGAGCTCCTCAGTGTTTACACAACATTCATACTTCCCAAGCTCACCTGGTCTTCTTCCCTAAATGCCACACAACGTAAACACCTAGAAAAAGTGCAAAAGAGGCCATGCAAGATTATTCTCTACCCTTCCTACTCCACATATCAAGAAGCGCTCAACACACTGACCGACCCTTTAGACTCTCACTGACCATCACCACGACCTCATCTGCAAATTTGGTAAGAAGCTTCTACACCATCCCCGACACCGGCTCCTACTACCACCTGAGATCCCTAGTCCGAGAATTGCTCTTCGACACCACAACCGCATCCAGCCCATACGTGCACGAACTGATCTCTATAAGAACAGCCCAGTCCCAACCATTGTAAAAATTATCGATAACTTGTAATAAATCAGTGTACTCACTCCCAGTAAACACTACTCCTTGCACTGTCACTATGTTGAAATGAACTGTAGTTTGAGCTTTTCCCCAGCTAGTTATTATATGTCTTATTTGTGTCACTCATGTTACTTGTATATTATTTGTAATTCGTAACCCATTCCCCAAATATGTAACTGTATATTTTCAGCCTTCTGGCTGCCAAGCACTTTCAATAAACCGTTAATTATTATTATTATTATTATTATTATTATTATATGTTGGCCCATACCAACTCACTCCCCTGAACCCTCCTCCCCACCGGACTATCAACAAGTTCTTGCCATAAGGTACTACCTCATTTGGCAAAGGAATGGAACCAGTGATGAATAGTGGTGAACAGTGCTTAACTCAGTGAAAAACAACTCGGCAGTTGAGTCTTACCCAAGCTAGCTAACCACCTTCACACAGTGAGGTCCCAGGTACCCGGTTATACTTCCCCTGAGACTCCACGATAGAGAGGCCTGGGACCACACCTCACCCACTTGAATGAGTGAGTCATGTGGACCACGTGGTGTCCCAAAGATGCTACGACACCACGTAGTGAATGTTTTGCTACAGCATCATCATGTGAAGTTCCTCATAACACCATCTGTGAGGTAACTGCTACATCATCAGGCCCCTCATAACGCCATCTGTGAGGGAGTTACTACACTACGTGTCTGGTGTTCAACACCTCACCTTACATGATCTATGCGTGCAAACATTAATCTGTATGTTCACTGTGTGCTCCTTCACCTTTCTCTAATGAGGGCTTTTGTTAAACCACCAATGTATGTACTAAGTCAATTGTGTCCAATGTATACTTTCGAAAAGCCCTTGTTTGGGTTAGGTAGGAGAGAGTAGTCGTCATTATTGTCCAAGCCACATTATTTATTTCTATATATAAGTAATGTAGGCTGGTTTTTAAATACCTCAATCCCCTAACGGTGCCGTTTGTATATTAAGAAATACCGAAGCCATACAATACAACACCAGCGAATATGAAGTATCACTGTAACCGGCAACTGTTACTCACTCATACCTACATACATATATAGAGTCTTTACAGAATGATAGCAGACACGGGGAAGACGAACAACAAGAGGAGAAGAGTTAGAAGAAAATCAACTTCAAGCTAAGAAGAAGAATACCAAGACATTTCCTCCAAACAAGAAAACAACACACACACAATCAAGCCGACCAAACACTGAGAAACCATGGCGGAACCCAACATGCACCGGACGCTTGACCTGACTCTATCCTGCCGCATCCAGGCGAGTTGCTGCGTAAAGTCCCTCACGCAAGCGCTGTTTAGCCACTGCACCTATTCTATCCTCCTAAAATTCACTTCAATCCCCCCTGCCACTAGCATGTTATGTATGTATGTATGTATGTATGTATGAATGAATGCTAACTGCAACTTTGCGTATTAAAACTCATTACTCTTACCGAAGTAATATAGTGCGTGGTTATGTTATGTCATGTTAGGATAGATTATAAACTACATTGGGTTACATTTCGTGAGGTTCGGTGACGCTACAGGAAGTTAGGTGAGGTACCTGGAGGTTAGGTGAATGTTGACTGACTGACTGACAATTATTAGGAAGTGGTTCCAACACGTTCACACACAACCTATACTCATACCACAAGTCCAGAATTAGAGAGGATCATGTTATTGGATATATTTTCAACGATTTACTCAGTGTCTAACCAACTCTTTAGCGATTTAAATGTGGACCTAAAATTAGGTCCGTATAGTTGTTTGTCGTGGTGGTGGTGGTGGTGTGCGCCCGTCCATCAGGTTGATTAACCACCAAAACCATAAAGGGTGCGGCCCTGCCGTTTCAGGGCATAAACCACATCCATGGCGGTGACGGTCTTCCTTTTTGCGTGCTCGGTGTAGGTGACGGCGTCACGGATGACGTTCTCCAGAAACACCTTGAGGACGCCGCGGGTCTCCTCGTAGATGAGGCCGGATATACGTTTAACACCTCCACGCCGAGCTAGACGACGAATGGCGGGCTTGGTGATACCCGGGATGTTGTCACGAAGCACCTTACGATGACGCTTGGCGCCACCCTTTCCAAGTCCCGTGCCTCCTTTGCCTCGTCCAGTCATGTTGTTGTGGATGCTACTACAGGTGGTCCTGGTGTGGCTTCGCCGAATCGAATCGAAAAATGCTAGTGACAGGGGGGAAGGAGGTTCAGGAGAAGAATAAAGGGAGGATTGAAGTGAATTTTAGGAGGAGAGAACAGATGCAGTGGCTAAACACCGCTTGCGTGAGGGATTATAAGATGGGGGCAGCAGCAACAGCCCGGCTGGACGCGGCAGGGAGGCGACAAGACAAGGCCAGGCTAGCGTCAGGTCAAGCGTCAGGTCAAGCGTCAGGTCAGGCGTCAGGTGCGTGTTGGGTTGGGCAATGGATGTTCAGTGCTTGGTCGGCTTGATTGTGTTTTGGTTTCTTGTGTGGAGGGGATGTCTTGGTCTTCTTAGCTTGATGTCGATTTTCTTCTCTCTCTCCTTCTCTTCTTGCTCTCTTGAATTGTCCATTCGTTTGTGTTTGGGTCTTCTTGTTCGTCTTCCTCGTATTTTAAGTCCTCATAGGTGTGGAAGAATTCAGAGAGGGAGAGGTTGACCACGTGGGCTTCAGCACCACTGGCCGCGTGGGCTTCGGCACCACGGGCCACGTGGTGTTCTTGGTTCTGTGTGGTGGGCTGCTTCTGTTGAGTTTTCTTTTCTTGGTTTTTCTTTACTGCTGGTTTTTTCTTTTCTTGGGAGCGTACAGCAAGGAGGGCCTCTTTGTAGCTCAGTTTTTTCTCAAGACGGGCCTTGGCTACCCTGCATTCCTCCTTCCATCTGGGGCAGGTCCGGTCGGCGGAGGAGTGTGGGCCACCACAGGCAACGCATTTTTTCTCTGTGTTGGGGCAGGCCGTGTAGCGGTGTCCAGGGCTGCCACACATGGAGCAGGTGTCTTCCTGCGCCTCACACTTGTTTACAGTGTGTCCATAGTGCTGGCATTTGTAACACCGTTTCGGGCCCACGGTTTGGTGGGAGTAGGTGGCGTGCTGTGGACGCAGCGGTAGTATCGTTCATCCAAGGCCGTCCCTCCCTCTTGGAGGTGGGGCGTAGCTTGCGGATGACGCATGCGGCACTCGTGGCCAATGAGGTGGCCACTGAGGTGGAGAATGTCTGTATATAAGCCCGCCCGCCTGCCGGGCCGCCACTCATCACATCGCTCCTGAACGAAGAAGACCTCTCAACAAGACCTCCTGCTGGACCCGGAACTCTGAAGACCGCCCTCTCCCTTGTACCATTGTTGGCCATCTTCCCGGACCGGACCACCCACGACTGTCATCGTCCACAACAACTCACGAGCGTTCTCGGTTTATCGAGCATTAGCTTGCCCTCCCCACTGGTGGTGTGAGTGACCCACACTCCAGCTGGAGAGCAGTTATAGCGCGATATTCCCGGCGTGGTTTGAGCTCTTTTCCTTCTACTACCATTTTTCCTTTTTCGCTCTGGCCTAGGGACCTGCACCCTCAAAAGTGTATTCGTCCTGCGGTCCCCCTGTAACTGTTCACCTCCCTCCCAGGAGATTGTGAACACGAAAGGGGGTCGGAGCAAAACCCTCCCCAGCCGAGTCTTTCCAGGAAAACCGTGATCGTGCGGGTCCACCTGGAAAGAGGGTCGCAATCCTTATCCTTCCCAAATAGGCACACTTAGCTCACGTCTATAAGTGAGCAGTCACATACACTAGGAAGTAGGCTTCCCCAATCGGGGCTCCGTGAGAGAAGCTCAGGAACCACTCTACGACCACCAGCTAGTGGGGAGTGCTGTAATTCCTTTGCTGTTTACTCAACCGGAATAGGTAGGATCTAAAACAACAACAACAACAACAACAACAACAACAACAACCCGGTTATGGAGCGCGTACGCCCTCCTAACCGCGATCCCCGCCTGAACCGCCAACCTGACGACCCGAACCACGACAGGCTTCGCACAGAGAAAGCAGACCAGTTACGCGCCTTCAACGAAGCCCTGAAAAGCAGGAACTCTGCCACCACCTCCAACAACTCCACCACCACCACCACCTCCGCCACCACCACCACTGCTACCGCTACTGAGGACAATTGGACGAAGGTAGAAAATAAGAAACGCCGACGTGCCTTTTCGGGAAACGATTGCCGTCAAGCAGCCCCCAAGGCACCCATCACCACCACCAGCTCACCTCCAACGACACTGCCAAAATTCCGGATCACGAAAACGGACGCAAAAACAACATATGCCGCCGTCACAGAGATGGAAAAGCAAAACCCACTGGCCAAGTTCTCAGTGCGGCCCAACCTAAAAGGGGAGATGATCGTTCACCCCAAAGACAAGAACTCCGCCACCACCCTCGACACTTACCTACAAAACACCACCACCATTACTTCAACCAAGCTAGACCCCGCCCAGAAACTGATGAAGTCGGTAGTCCTCCGGTACCCAAAGGAACTACCTCTCGAACCCCTGGAGAACCACCCGAAGATCCTAAAAGCCGAGAGATGCTCTCCCCTGTCCGACAAGACGGCCACCACGAAACAAGTCCTCATAACGCACTACGGCTCACCCCCAGCACCATAGACCTCAAAACCTGGGGGATCTACGAAGTGAGGCCCTTCGTCCCAGAGCCCCTGCGATGCTTCAGATGCCAGAAATACGGGCACCATCAGACAAGGTGCACGTACAGGGAAATCTGCGCAGTCTGCGCACAGAAGCACGGCACACAGTCCTGCCTCACCAAACTGAAAAATGGGGGAAAAATTGCCCCCAAGTGTGCCAACTGCGGGGGCAAACACCACGCCTGGAATCCTGGATGCTCCGAGAGAACAAAGAGGGTCCAGGCAAACCGACCAGCAGCAAGACCGGCCCCCACCGCCTACACACCAGCCCCACCAAGTACCTTCGTGTGGGGAACCCAAAGGCCCAAACAACAACGACAACCTCCTCAGCCAGTCAACACCCAAAGTGCAGCCCAGTTTCCTGGCCTCACTACAGCCACACCTCAGCCACCCAAGCAGCAGAGAACGACAACCACGAGAAAGACAAAAGAAGCACACACCAAGGCACCAGAAGGAATGATACACATATCAGACCTAGCCAATGTACTGACGACCTTCGCGGAGGGCCTAGCCGGACTACTGGGCCACAAGATCCAACCCACACAGCTCCAAATACTCATGGGGAGCGTCCTCGGGCAAGTCGCCACAGCTCCAGCCACCTCAGTGGAGGAAGCCACGCCGGTCCGCACACGAGTAACAGCCGAGGGACACTCTACACCGAAGAAGGCCACCAGAGAACCCAAGACACCGACAGCTCCCAAGATACCGACAGCTCCCAGAAAGAAACTGGACGTTTCAACTCCCCTGAACCGAACCACGGCCCAGAAGGCAAAAACCACAGAACACGAAGACATGGACCTGATTCAGTTGGAATCGAACTTGGACATCTCCATCGAGGACCACCAGAAGTCCCCGATGAAACAGTGGTGGAAAACGTCAGCACCCTGAACATCCTAACATGGAATGCTCAGGGCATCAAAAACAAGAAACACCTCCTACAAGAAGCAGCAGCCAAGGACAAGCTTGACGTCATACTGCTACAAGAAACACTTCTACAAGAACACCACTGTTTCAAATTCAGCGGTTACAAGACATACAGGAAACATTTCACGCAGGCGTCAACAAGAGGATGTATGATCTTGGTCAAGTCAAGCATACCCTCCGCCGATGTCACGCAGCAATTTCCATGTGGGGAAAACATCGAGACACAGGCCGTCAAAGTAACCCTCCAAGAACGGGAATTAACTGTTCACAACATCTACAAGAACCCAAGGGGCTCACTGGAGGTTACTCAATTATTTGCTTCGGCCGCCGACCACGCCACACTCATAGGAGGGGATTTCAACGCACATCATCCCTTCCTAAGCTCGGCAAGCCCCACAAATGAAGACGGCCTACACCTATACACCACCTTTCAAGATACACCCGAGATCTGCCTCCTGAACACGGGAGAGCCCACCCACACTAGGGGAGGAAGGCTAGATCTAACCTTCGTCTCCAGTGCACTACAGCCTTCGGCCTCCTGGCAGATACACCCCACGCTGACCAGTGACCACTTCGCCACCCTAACAACGCTGAAGGTGAACAAACTCCCCACTCCACCCCCCCCGAGATGGAGATACAACACTCAAAAGGCAGACTGGGGACTCTTCAAGAAACACCTGGCTAAGTGGCGCGAAAAATCACAGCCGGCCGGCGCAGCACCCGCGGATGAGACAACCCTCCACCACCCATTGGTCGAGGCGTTTCACCTAGCGGCAGAAGAGGCTATCCCAAAAACAAAACCCACATCAAGACAGTACAATGATTACTGGTACTACTGTCCCAGGGTGAAAGAACTCAACCACAGAGTGAACATGGCCCGAAGGAACTACAGGAGACATCCCACGGCAACAAACAGACATCTCCTGCAAGTCATAGTCAAGGATACCAGGCAAGAGAAGGAAGAAATTAAAAACGCAAGCTGGCTCAAGTGGTGCTCCGAACTGAACGAGCACACCACCCTTGGCAAGATGTGGGCCCAGATCCGAAGGGCATCTGGGAAGGCAACACCACCACCACCAACTCATCCCAACCCAGAAGAAGAAGCCGAGAGACTTGCAAAACTGTTCTCTGACCGAGCAGCAACGAAGAACCTCCCGAGACAGGCGGAGGAGACACAACGGCGTCTGCGACAGGTCAGACTCCAGATGATCGAAGAGGCCTGCAACAGTGAAGATGACACTGACAGACCTTTCAACCAGCAAGAACTCCAGAAGTCGCTAAAACGAAGCAAGGATACAGCTCCAGGGGCCGACAGGATAACCTACTCCATGCTCTCTCATGCCGGTACAGCCGGACACGAGGCTCTGCTGCAAGCCATCAATGCTTCGTGGACAGCACAAAGACTCCCACCGGAATGGAAGAAGGCAGACATACAGCCCATTCCGAAGCCCAGAGAACCAGACAAGCCGAGGCCCATCTCCCTTCTCAGCTGCATAGCGAAGACCGGAGAAAGAATGGCTCTCAACCGACTCAAGTGGAAAGTAGGCAGCCCACACCCTCACATCTTTGCTTACACCGAGAACACCGGCACAGGCAACAACATCGCCGAGATACTCAGCACAGTGGACAACAAACCAGCTCTGGTGGTCTTCCTCGACCTGGAGAAAGCCTTCGAACTAGCAAATCCTTTGGCCATTACAACTACGCTCGCTAAAAAAGGCGTCAAAGGAAGGTTGCTGGGGTGGATCAAGAACTACCTCACACAGAGAGAAGCACGAGTACGCTTTCAGGGAGCAACCTCAAGCTACAGGGTCCACGAAAACGGAACCCCACAAGGAGGCATCCTCAGTCCAATGCTGTTCAATGTCCTGATGGAAAATCTAGTCAAACTTCCCTTCAGACAAACAGCCAAGCTCCTATGCTATGCAGACGACTTACAGCTTATAGTAAGAGGATCGAACAGACTAGCCAACACGCAACACGCACTCCAACTTATAGAAGAGGAGTGCAACAGACTTGGACTCAAGATAAATCCAGCCAAGTCGAAAGCGATGGCCATCTGCACAGACACACCAGACAAGTTGCTCTCCATACAAAACACGCCGGTAGTCTGGACCAACGCCCACCAGTGTCTTGGAATCTGGTTTGACCAGAAACTCACCTTGAAGCCGCAACTCGAGTATCTCAGGCACAGGACGAAGAGCAGACACAATATAATGAGGTCGCTCACCAGCAAATCCGCAGGAGCAAACCTTCATGTGCTCAAAGCCTACTACACAGCCGCCATCAGATCGCTGGTAGATTACAGTGCTCCAGCACTCATTGGACTGAGAGAAGACCAAATAGCTAAGCTAGAAGTCATTCAAAACAATGCTCTCAGGACCATGCTCGGAGCACCCATGTGGACCAGAATCTGCAATCTGCAAATGGAAACCGAACTACCACCCCTGGCAGTACGAGTCAAGCAGGTGACAGCCGGTCTCCTCGCCAAAATCTGTAGAGCAGACAAGCCCACAGTTGCCAAGATTCGAATCAGCGCCTCCCTCCACCTCGACCACAGAGTGCGAGGGGCCACCTGGTCGCACGAGGCAAGCGAGGTCATCCGACACCTGCAAGCAGAAACACTCGTCAAGAATAACCAAGACACACGAGACAATGGTTACACTGTTCCTCCACCATGGAGCCCTCCACCAGCCACACTCAAATTCACCGACCTCGGCGATAGTAAAGCCAACCTCCAGAAGGAGGACCTCAAAAGAATAACTCTCCAAGCCATAGCCACCGAGACACCGGCTGATGCAGCATCATACTTCACAGACGGCTCGGTGGACCCAAAACATCACAGATCCGGAGCGGCCTTCTACACCCAAGGTCAGACCCTCAAATGGAGACTTTCCAACGACTGCTCCACCCTACAAACAGAACTGGTAGCAATCTCAAAGGCCCTACAACACGCTGCAACACAACACAACAAGTCCGTCATAATTCACACGGACTCGAAATCGGCCATGCAGGCGCTGCAACACAGTCAACCAAGAGACAACGTCCCCATCATCACCTCGATCCTCGCACAGCTACAGGAATTCCAAAGCCAAAACCGACCAGTCGTCTTACACTGGATTCCCAGTCATGTAGGGATCGGAGGAAACGACGTGGCAGACGAAGCAGCCAAGGCAGCTACACGCTCCAGTACCGTACACATCCAAGTTCCAGCAAGTGTGCAACAGATCAAGAATCACCTCAGAAAGACTACCAAGCTCCACATCAAAAGAGCTTCCTTCATGCACTCAACGCTGGTTCCCAATCAGCCAAATGGTACCTGGCGGCCACAAAAGGGGAACCACCTTTCGCAGACAAGAAAACTCCAAGACAAACCCAAGTCAGCCTTCACCGACTACGACTAGGGTACAAGTGCTCCTGGCAGATGATAGGAAATGACGTCACGGAATGCACCTACTGTCAGGAGCCAGCAGCCAACCCACTTGAACACTATCTCCTCGATTGCGAGGTCACACAAAGCCTCCGAGACAGAACTCAAATCTCCCAAGAAACACACACCACACCAGCGGCCACTCTAACCCGAAAGGCCCACACAGACCACATTCACCACCTACTCCGGGTCATCACACGATACCCACCACCCAGATGGCTTAGAAAGCATCCTCTCCCAGCAAGTGCGGACCCCAGTTCGGGGGGCGCGCCACTCCGAGGCTGACCACGTCCAAGAGTGGGGGCCGGTGGTAAGCGTCCACTGATCGGGGGTCCGCTCACACTTGCAACCTGCAGTATCCCTCCAATCTGCAGGTGGGACCACCTCCAATCCCAATCCGGTCTGGCTGCTCCTGGAGCTCCAGCCGGAACCACCAAACGGGCCGCCTATAGGCAAAGGCCCGCGTCGGACTACGGTCCGACAATCTATACAACAACAACAACCGGGCCGCCCGTATTGACTATTTCGTCGTCGAGATGGCCCGTACTAAACAGACTGCCCGCAAGTCCACTGGAGGCAAGGCTCCACGGAAGCAGCTTGCCACCAAGGCAGCTCGCAAGTCCGCCCCAGCCACCGGTGGTGTCAAGAAGCCCCATCGTTACAGGCCCGGAACCGTCGCCCTTCGTGAGATCCGTCGTTACCAGAAGAGCACAGAACTACTCATCAGGAAGCTGCCCTTCCAGCGCCTGGTGCGTGAGATCGCCCAGGATTTCAAGACTGACCTGCGCTTCCAGTCGTCTGCCGTCATGGCTCTGCAGGAAGCCTCTGAGGCTTACCTGGTGGGTCTTTTCGAGGACACCAACCTGTGTGCCATTCACGCCAAGCGCGTTACCATCATGCCCACGGACATCCAGCTGGCCCGGCGCATCCGCGGAGAGCGTGCTTAAGTCCTCTTCCTTGGGGAAAAAGAAAAAGCACAACAAAACCTACCAGACATCTATAACTCGGCCCTTCTCAGGGCCAAAGAACTGTTCTGAAGATAATTTTCATGACAATCGAAATGGTTGGTGGTAGGAGAGCGTTAATTTCGGTTACCCAAATCGCCTAACGGTAAGTTGGTAACAGTCGTGCAGGCACGAATGTATAGTAGGTCATCAATTCGGGAGGTGGGTGGGGGCAAAAAACAAGAGCTAGTAACAAATTAATATATAAAGAATAAGTAAGTAAATAAATAACTAAAATAAAAGAAAATTCAATAAAATAAAATAAAATGAATTGTTTACATGAAATAGGCGTGCTGCAAACAAGAAATGAAACCCAAACACACTCCATGTATGTCACTTTGCAGTGGGTGTAAAAGTACTCCACGCAGAATTTATTTATTTATTTATAATGTTTCGATTTAGTCCTGTTTCTACGCCAATAGAGAATGCAGATTATTATAATTTTTTTTTATTTATTTCCCTCTCAATATATTTGTGTCGGTAACTGTCTCTTTAACATGTAACTGTGGCTCCGAAGGAGCCGATTAAGTTGTAGTAGTGGGATGGCGTGTTTGTTGTGCACAAGTAACCTCTTACTTGGAAGAGGTGTACTTGGTGACAGCCTTGGTGCCCTCAGACACGGCATGCTTGGCCAGTTCACCGGGCAGCAAGAGTCGGACAGCTGTCTGGATTTCCCGACTTGTAATGGTGGAGCGTTTGTTGTAGTGCGCCAGGCGGGAAGCCTCGGCAGCGATGCACTCGAAGATGTCATTCACGAAAGAGTTCATGATGGACATAGCTTTGGAGGAGACTCCTGTGTCGGGGTGCACTTGCTTCAGTACCTTGTAGATGTAGATGCTGTAGCTTTCCTTCCTCCTGCGCTTCTTCTTCTTGTCACCCTTGGCAATGGCCTTCTGGGCCTTTCCAGCCTTCTTGGCAGCCTTTCCGGAAGTTTTGGGAGGCATGGCGGCACAGTTACTCGTGGCGCGGAGCGAGAGAATTGAAAACTGGCCCGACTAACTTTTCCTTATATACCGAGCGGGCCGCTCAGGATCAGTCTGGCTGCAGCTACGGCTCTCTTACATTGGTTGGGTCCGCGAGACGGCCACCTGGCCTGATCCTGAGCTTGGTATAAAAGACCAAGGTGGCGGGCGGAAATTTAACTCCTATCACGAAAAGCAGCAGCAGCAACATGTCAGGACGCGGCAAGGGAGGCAAAGTGAAGGGCAAGTCAAAGTCCCGTTCTAGCAGGGCCGGACTCCAGTTCCCCGTGGGTAGAATCCACCGTCTCTTGCGTAAGGGCAACTATGCTGAGCGCGTTGGTGCAGGTGCCCCTGTGTACCTTGCAGACGTCATGGAGTACCTGGCAGCAGAAGTGCTCGAGCTGGCCGGTAACGCCGCCCGCGACAACAAGAAGACCCGCATTATCCCACGTCATCTTCAGCTTGCCATTCGCAATGACGAGGAGCTGAACAAGCTCCTGTCTGGAGTCACCATTGCCCAAGGGGGTGTCCTTCCTAACATCCAAGCTGTGCTCCTCCCCAAGAAGACAGAGAAGAAATAAGAACCCAAGGTTCGTTCACACAAGACAACCTAACCAAACAGGCTCCTTTCGGAGCCACAGGATATCACTTAAAGAGAGAAATATACGACATCAACGTTTTGCAGGATAACACTCTGTGCAAATTGAGTGAAATTGATTTTGAATGGTGTAGATGTGAAGGGCGGTTGTGGGGGCCTGGGGTGGGGGACTTAAACGGGACTTAGAAGGGCGCAGAAGCAGAAGCAGAAGCAGAAGCAGCAGCAGCAAGGGAGGCGACCTTATTTTCACTCTGGTTCATTGACAGTACACATTTACCAGCAGCATACATTGGAGTCATATTGTAATTGTAGACTAATCAGTGTGGGCTAGCTAGCTAGCTAGCCAATTTGGGATAAAGAGCAAGAATGTAATGTCCTCAATGAAGTAATGACATAGTTCAAGATACAATAAGTGAGGTGGCCTGAAGTCTTTGACAGTGTCCCATTCAATAATATAGTGCTTTAAAGGTGTATCACCAAGTTTACATGCTGAGTGTTCCGGTATGGGTACAGCGTTACTAACTAGCCAGATGTGTCTGTATCCTAACCTAATTCTGGCCACGACTACATCACACAGGCAAGTTGTTTGGACACTCTTCCTAGCCCCCTTGGTCCCTGTTCACCTACCTACTGTAGCAGTAAGTAGGTACCTGTTGTAAATCGAAAGGTTGCCAATTCGTAATCAGGGAAAGTTGATTGAGCTTCTAAACTTGAACTGACATAATCC
>NW_024754189.1:0-16499 GCF_018991925.1 Homarus americanus
GATAAAGGACGTCATTGACCATCCCAGAGGAAGCTGTTCTCACCACTCTTCAAATAGACCATTTACGACTTTTTTTTAGTTCAATTTGATTTCAATACATTTCTACACATAAATTAGTTGTATTAGTTATCTTAAAGGCTTACCTTTTATGATGGTTAGGCGAATTTGGAGGATATAAACGGCGCTGTAGAGGCTGGCGGCATTTTTCGTACACAAACATGGACCGCTTTTAAAAAGAACAATACAATTCTACATGTGCTGTTCTGTATGGAGTATATCGTATAACAAATATTATTCCTTTGCAGATTTATACATTTTATGTCCATCCAAATCAATTTTCTTTCTTTTGGTTTCAAAAATAGTTGCCGGACGAAATTTCCCCATGTTCCAATAACGATGGCTATCCACGGGTAATGTGAACCTCGTGGAGAACTGAAGTTGTTCCTGGAAATGAAATGGAAGGATGATTTACTAAGTTGATATTGTGTTCTCCTCTATCTCTCTCTTGTGTGTGGTTTTTTTACGGGAATTAGCCAACCCGGGCACAGGTCAAACGACCCACAACGGAGCCTGGGGGCGAAAAAAAAGAACTTTATTTTTATGAGATTCTGTCTGTTCGTCCATCTTGTGCGGGCAATCAACATGGTAGGTAGTGAGCCGGTCGAGTCTCTGTTGTTTTGACGCTTTTTTTTTTTAATGCCCCAATTTAAAAGAGTGACTTACAGTAGATGAATTCACCATTTGGGGGTAAGGGTGGGGGGAGTGAGGGTGGGGGATGGGGGTTGGCGGGGTGAGGGTGGAGGGTGGGGGATGAGGGGTGTGGTAATGGAGAAGGTTTAGGTGAGGGAATTTAGTGGACAAAGACTTGAGAATCCAACAGACATATACACAAGATAGTCATACACACACATACATGGCAGTCACATGCACAAGACAGTCATACACACACACACACACACACACACGACAGTCATGTACACAAGAAGACAAGTCATACACGCCCACATAGCTTGAATGTTGTACGGAGTGCCCCATTATATCTCTGTTAATAAACGTCTACTTTTGGAGGTTGACTGCGTAAATATATGAATTATTAAAGAAAAACAGGAAAAACAGCTAATGTAACATAAATAGACCTTCCAAAAAGTCGATAGTAATTCCCCTGCCTGTGACACGACGAAGTAAGTACCTCTATCTAGCTCCTCCAGTCCTAGATCGAGGCAAGGCCAAGCCAGTTCATCACTTATTAACTAAACTCTCGGGTAGGTGTAGGTTAGGTAGGGTAGGACATCCCGTCTATAACCCCCACCCATCATCCTCTCACCCATCCTGGGAGGTGGGGAATGGTACCATCCGTCAGCCAACAACAGAAGGTACCAAGAACCACTGACTGGGAAGGGTGAGAGGATGAAGGGGTGGGTGTAGTGGGTGGTGTGCTAAAAAAATAAAAAATATATATAAAAAAAATAAAAAATAAAAAATAAAAAAAAATAAAAAAAAATAAATAAATAAAAAAAATAAAAATAAAAAAATAAAAAAACGAAAAAAAAGTGTAGTGGGTCGTTGCGTTGGGTCGTTGGGTTCGTTGCGTTGGGTCGTTGGGTTCGTTGCGGTGGGTCGTTGGGTTCGTTGCGTTGGGTCGTTGGGTTCGTTGCGTTGGGTCGTTGGGTTCGTTGCGGTGGGTCGTTGGGTTCGTTGCATTGCAGTGCGGTCGTTAGGTTCTTTGCGTTGGGTCGTTGGGTTCGTTGCGTTGGGTCGTTGGGTTCGTGCGTTGCGTTGGAGTCGTTGGGTTCGTTGCGTTGCGTTGGGTCGTTGGGTTCGTTACGTTGCAGTGGGTCGTTGGGTTCGTTGCGTTGCGTTGGGTTCGTTACGTTCTTGATTGGGTCGTTGGGTTCGTTGCGTTGCGGTGGGTCGTTGGGTTCGTTGCGTTGCGTTGGGTCGTTGGGTTCGTTGCGTTGGGTCGTTGGGTTCGTTGCGTTGGGTCGTTGCGTTGCGTTGGGTCGTTGGGTTCGTTGCGTTGCGGTGGGTCGTTCGATTCTTTTGGTGTTTTTTTTAACTTAAATGATTAATATAATTGAGAATAATAATTAGAACATTTATAATTACTGTAATTCCTGGTCATTTGTCAACAACATCAGAATTGAGACAGCACAAATAATACGTCATAAAATAGGGTAGTGTTGGGTAGGGTGGTGTAGGGTGGTGTATTGGGGGTGTAGGACATCCCGACTATAACCACCCACCCACACCCATCATCCTCTCACCCATCCTGGGAGGTACCAAGAACCACCGACTGGGAAGGGTGAGAGGATGAAGGGGTGGGTGGGGTGAGAGGGATGATGGGGAGGGGGGGATGAGGAGAGGGAATCCACATCCTTCCCAGGGTGTAGTATGGGGTATGGTGGTGTAGTATGGGGTATGGTGGTGTAGGGTGGTGTACGGTAAGGTATCAGGACCCACCGACTGGGAAGTGTGTGTGTAGGGTGGTGTAGTGGGTGGTGTAGTGTGGGGTATGGTGGTGTAGTGAGGGTGTAGTGGGTGGTGTAGTATGGGGTATGGTGGTGTAGGGTGGTGTACGGTAAGGTATCAGGACCCACCGACTTGGAAGTGTGTGTGTAGGGTGGTGTAGTGGGTGGTGTAGTGTGGGGTATGGTGGTGTAGTGAGGGTGTAGTGGGTCTTGTAGTATGGGGTATGGTGGTGTAGGGTGGTGTACGGTAAGGTATCAGGACCCACCGACTGGGAAGTGTGTGTGTAGGGTGGTGTAGTGTGGGGTATGGTGGTGTAGTGGGAATTATATCAGGACCCACCGACTGGGGGAGAGGTGTGTGTGTGGGGTGGTGTGGTGGGTGGTGTGGGTGTAAGGGGTATGGTGGTGTATAGTAACAATGTCGTGGTGTAAGTATGGGGGGGGTGTAGGGTGGTGTGTGCAGTAAGGTATGGGATTACCCACCGACTGGGAGGGAATGTGTGTGTAGAGACAATGTGGTGTGTGGGGTATGGTGGTGTGGGGTAAATTATCAGGACCCACCGACTGGGAGAGAGTGTGTGTGTAGGGTGTGTGTGTAGTGTGGGGTGTTATGGTGGTGGTGTAGTGGGGTGAGTGGGTGGTGTGAGTATATGGGTATGGTGGTGTAGGGGTGGTGTGCAGTATAGTGTCAGGACCCACCATGGGAAGTGTGTGTGTGTGGGGTGGTGTGGTGGTGTGGTGTGGGGTATGGTGGTGTGAGTGTAGGGGTGTAGTGGGTAGTATATTATGGGAATTTATGGTGGTGTAGGGTGGGTGTAGTGTGGGAGACTATATGGTGAATTGTAGGGTGGTGTGCAGTAAGGTATCAGGACCCACCTACTAGGAGAAAAGAGGTGTGTGTAGGGTGTGTAGTAGTGGGTGTGGTGTAGTGTGGGGTATGGTGGTGTAGTGGGGGTGTAGTGGGTGGTGTAGTATGGGGTATGGTGGTGTAGGGTGGTGTACGGTAAGGTATCAGGACCCACCTACTGGGAAGGGTGTGGAATCCCCCCATCCCCCATCCACACCCATCCTGGGAGGTGGAGAATAGCACCATCCGGTAGTTGGCAACGGAAGGTATCAGGACCCACCGACTGGGAAGTGTGTGTGTAGGGTGGTGTAGTGTGGGGTATGGTGGTGTAGTGAGGGTGTAGTGGGTGGTGTAGTATGGGGTATGGTAGTGTAGGGTGGTGTACGGTAAGGTATCAGGACCTACCGACTGGGAAGGGTGTGGAATCCCCCCATCCCCCATTCACACCCATCCTGGGAGGTGGAGAATGGCACCATCCGGTAGTTGGCAACGGAAGGTATCAGGACCCTCCAACTGGGAAGGGTGTGGAATCCCCCCATCCCCCATCTATCTGTTTCTCTGTGTCTGACTGTTTCTGCCAGTCTGTCTCACAATATCGATCTGTCTGTCTTTCTGATTTTCTGCCTCTGTTTTTCTGTCTGTCTGTCTCTTTCGTCTATATGTTAGTCTATGTCGCCGTCTCTGTTTCTGTCTGTCCCTCTATTTCTCCGTCTGTCTGTCTGTCAGTTGTCTGCTTGTGTCTGCGACAAACAGACAGACAGGCAGACAGAAAAACTGGACAGAGACCAACAGACAGACAGAGAGATTCCTACATGTTGTTATTATTTCTTCTTTTACCAAAGTGTTCCTGTTGCTTAACAACTCAATCAGATACGTTATGGTTACGTGGTGAGTCAAGGGACAGTTGTCTGTTTCAGTTTGGGTGACAGCGGTCGAGCCTGAGAAGAGCGCCGGACCTTCTTATTTACGGCGATTCCTTCTTTATCTTGAGTTATTAGCCAAGATTGTCTGTCTCTCCCTGTCTGCCTCTGACTGTCTGTCTGTCTCCGCTCGTCTGTTTGTCTGTCTGTATGTCTTTTTCTGTCTGTGTCTTTCGGTGTGTTTGTCCGTTTGTCTGACGGTTTCTGTCTGTTTCTGTGTGTCTGTCTGTTTAATGTCTGTCTGTCTGTGTCCGTCCGTCTGTCTGTTTTTCTAACTGTCTCTGTTTGTCTGTCTGTCTACAAATCCTCCCTAAGGAATCCTATCCTATAAATCAACATACCCGACCACCGCCCCCCCACCCCCCGCCCCCCAACAAAAAATAAATAAATAATTAACAAAACAAAAATAAATAAATTAATTAATAAATAAAAAAATAAAAAATAAAATAAAATAATAAATAAATACAATGAGATAAAATACCAACCAACCTCCAAACACAGCAACACCCCCCCCCCAGACAAAGCCGCACAGAAATACTTACAATTCTCTATACCCAACCTCAGCGACAACCCTCTCAATAAAAACAACCTAACTCAACAACTCCTTTCAACAAAAAACAGACAGACAGATAGAGAGACAGAACAGACAGCCAGTGACCGACACAGTGGAAAGACAGAGAGGCTGAGACAGAGAGGCTGAGACAGAACGAGACAAACACAGACACAGACAGACAGTGACAGACATTGTAAAAATAGACTGGCAGACAGAGACAGACTGACGGACAGACAAACAGAGATACAAAGACAGACAGAGACTGAGAGACAGACGGACAGAGACAGTTAGACAAACTAACTCTACCAAAGCACCAATCACCTACTGCGGCACCAAGAGACGCCAACCCCAGTAAACAGAAACCCTCCTCCTGGTGTACATTAACACAGTATAACCTTTTTCTTCTATATTTTAAATTTATTTATGTTCTTTTTTTCGCCCCCCCCCAGGCCCCGTTGTGGGTCGTTTGATCTGTGCCCGGGTGGGTTAATTCCCATTAAAAAAAAAAGCAACTGGCTGGGCCCAGCCTCGAACTGCTCCCGGCGGTGCTAGACGTAGTTCGTCAGGCCACCGCCAGGGGTCTACTGTCGGCTTTTATGAAGGTGGTTTTGTTGTTTTTCTTTAATAATTCATATATTTTCGGAGTTTTTCTCAGGATTTGTATGAATTTATACTCCAATAACAGAGTTACAATTGTATTGAAGCTGTGTGTGGCCCTTTTACAGCCAATCTTGGCTACTAACTCAAGATACACTTGTGTGTGCGTGTTTGACTGTCGTGTGTATGAGTGTCGTGAATCATGAAGACATTTTGCAAGAACCTTTACCAAAACACATACAAAAGAATACCAAACAGTTATAAACAACAGCGAAACGGTAACTCTGCTATTTGAGTTTAAAATCACGTTAAGAACTGCGAAAATAAATCAATTATTGAAGAAAAACTGCAAAAATACCACATGTAGCATAAATACAACTTCTGGAATGTTGATTAATGTCCCCCTGGCGGTGGCCTGGCGAACTAGGGGGGGGGTCACAGCTTCCATGGTAAACACTTTAAATATTATGAGTGTCTCTCACCCACAATGGAGAGGCCTACACTATTTTCTCCCACCACCGCTGTCTACACCTACACTATGGTTACTCACACGAGCCAGAAGCACCGGACATGGAGTAGAAAAATTGTCCTCGTTGCAGATGGTGACGTCATCGTGTGGGTAGCAACGGACCCTGGTGTTATGGTGAAGTAATGGTGAGGTGATGGTGATAGTAAAAGAGATGGTGAAGTTCTTGGGAAGGCCACAGTGAGGTAACGATGAGAATGGTGATATTATGGTGAAATGATGGTGAGGTGACTGGAGGAACTATTCACTAGAGGACCGATGCTGGTGAAGGGTTACTGGTGCACCACTGAAGCATGAATGAAGAAGTAATGATAAAAAAGATAGCTAAAAGGAATGATGGTGAGATATAAGAGAAGAGGTGATGGTGAGTTTTAATGGTGATGGTGAGCGTAATGGTCCGGGTTTACAAGCTTTTACATATACGTGAACGCTTTAAGATTATAACACACACAACACACACACACACACACACACACACACACACACACACACACCATTTTTATCCTTCATATCCCGAGAAAATTTACTCAACTAAAATAAATAACTATGACCTGGAACCTGGACCACTATGTTATGCTGTAAAAATAAACTCCTAACTAGACCCCCACAAGGTACCATGTCTTATGGTCCTGTCCAGCAGTCCCTTATCTTATTATCTTACCCAAATTTGAATATTTTACTCTTATTACTTTTGTTTTTCTTATCTTCTCTTATCTTCGGTGTTTATCTGTGTTTTCTTTGTTTAAAGGATTTTATGTTTATTATTTTATGCTTATCTACTGATGCCAAGTTACCACCAGTCTCTCAGTGAAGTAATGCCTTTTACCGTTTACCCTTCCTCCCGCACACCAACACTCCCTCACATCAATTCTTCACCCACAACACTGCCCACACAATAACACTCCCCCACACACCCCCTACACACTCACGACACTTGTCATCAAATATCGCCTCTTCTTCTCTCAATACACATTAGACCGACTTGTTGCCAGCCCCACATAATAATATACCATTGTCCTTCACTCCTCCTATCACGTACGTCTGGGTGATAAGAATATATGTGGATAAATACACGTAAATATTAGTGACAGCGACGAATATATTCTCATACATATTAGAACAATGTTTTTCAAACGTTTTTTACTGCCACCCACAGCCAGAACAACAATTTGAATTGCGACCCATTAAACCTAAGTGTAATGATATGAAATGAGCTCAGGTTAGATTACGGGGGAAAAAAAACTACCATTACGAGTTTGCGTATGATGACTTAAGACACTGAGAACGATGACTAAGGTGTTGGGTATGATGACTTAAGACACTGAGAACGATGACTAAGGTGTTGGGTATGATGACTTAAGACACTGAGAACGATGACTAAGGTGTTGGGTATGATGACTTAAGACACTGAGAACGATGACTAAGGTGTTGGGTATGATGACTTAAGACACTGAGAACGATGACTAAGGTGTTGGGTATGATGACTTAAGACACTGAGAACGATGACTAAGGTGTTGGGTATGATGACTTAAGACACTGAGAACGATGACTAAGGTGTTGGGTATGATGACTTAAGACACTGAGAACGATGACTAAGGTGTTGGGTATGATGACTTAAGACACTGAGAACGATGACTAAGGTGTTGGTATGATGACTTAAGACACTGAGAACGATGACTAAGGTGTTGGGTATGATGACTTAAGACACTGAGAACGATGACTAAGGTGTTGGGTATGATGACTTAAGACACTGAGAACGATGACTAAGGTGTTGGGTATGATGACTTAAGACACTGAGAACGATGACTAAGGTGTTGCGTATGATGACTTAAGACACTGAGAACGATGACTAAGGTGTTGCGTATGATGACTTAAGACACTGAGAACGATGACTAAGGTGTTGGGTATGATGACTTAAGACACTGAGAACGATGACTAAGGTGTTGGGTATGATGACTTAAGACACTGAGAACGATGACTAAGGTGTTGCGGATATGATGACTTAAGACACTGAGAACGATGACTAAGGTGTTGGGTATGATGACTTAAGACACTGAGAACGATGACTGAGGTGTTGCGTATGATGACTTAAGACACTGAGAACGATGACTAAGGTGTTGCGTATGATGACTTAAGACACTGAGAACGATGACTAAGGTGTTGGGTATGATGACTTAAGACACTGAGAACGATGACTAAGGTGTTGGGTATGATGACTTAAGACACTGAGAACGATGACTAAGGTGTTGCGTATGATGACTTAAGACACTGAGAACGATGACTAAGGTGTTGGGTATGATGACTTAAGACACTGAGAACGATGACTAAGGTGTTGGGTATGATGACTTAAGACACTGAGAACGATGACTAAGGTGTTGGGTATGATGACTTAAGACACTGAGAACGATGACTAAGGTGTTGGGTATGATGACTTAAGACACTGAGAACGATGACTAAGGTGTTGAGTATGATGACTTAAGACACTGAGAACGATGACTAAGGTGTTGAGTATGATGACTTAAGACACTGAGAACGATGACTAAGGTGTTGAGTATGATGACTTAAGACACTGAGAACGATGACTAAGGTGTTGGGTATGATGACTTAAGACACTGAGAACGATGACTAAGGTGTTGAGTATGATGACTTAAGACACTGAGAACGATGACTGAGGTGTTGAGTATGATGACTTGAGTGCCTTATCCCTAACGACTTAAAATCTTAAGTAGAATGATTTTCAAGTGTAATTATCCCTTAAGTGAGGATTATTTAAAAGTGTCGAGATCGTAAGTGCAATTACTTAACACTTGGACCACATGTAGTGTTAAGTGCAATTACTTAAGATCTGTGGATTTTGTGGATAATGTCCTAAAGTGCGATTACTTAAGACACTTGGAATGAAAAGATTAATTATTCCAAGTGCGATTACTACTAAACAACTCGACTTGGACTGATGAAGCCTTTAAGTGTGATTAAGTGGCTTTCTTAAGTGTGATTATTTAAAATCTCTTATATCAATGACAGGAGACGTAAATAAGCGTACTTAAATATCAATTAAGACAATTTCATAGTTACATCCAAATTAATCAAGTTAATTACTTATCGTTTTTGGCTTCAACTATTCAAAAACAACAACAACAATAAAACAACAATACCAACAATAAACAACAGAAGAAGAAGAAGAACAAGAACAAGAAGAACAAGAACAAGAACTCAATATATCAATCCACTATTATCCTGTTTACTCATCTCTCTCTTTATCTCCTTCCACATCATCTTTATCATCGTCTTAATCTCTTGGCAGTCTTCTTCATCTTTGCCTCGTTTCTTAACTTCCTCCTCAGAGATAAGACCCGTAATGACAAGAGTGTTTAAGGCAGTTATTAGCGCCTTCACCCTTAACTATTGTTCCCTGCAGGCTGTGTATAACCTCGGCCACACACACACACACACACGTCTTGAGAACAGTCGATTGATATCTGGGTAATTACTGCCGTTCTTCGTTAGCTCTCTCTCTCTCTCTCTCTCTCTCTCTCTCTCTCTCTCTCTCTCTCTCTCTCTCTCTCAATATATTTCTCTGTCTGTCTTTGTCTATCTATTTATTCATCTCTCTCTCTCTCTCTCTCTCTCTCTCATTTGTTCACTGTCTTTGGGTTTCCTGTTTTTATTCTTGGTCTTTCTGTCTCCCCTTCCTGTCATCGTCTGTCTGTCTATACGTCTCTGTCTCTCTTATCTGGTTCTCTCTTTTCGTTTATTTTTTTACATCACCACTTGTTTGTGTTCGTCTGTGTCCGTGATTGTCTCTGTGCTTGCGTGAGTGCGTGTCTGTATATGTAATTGCTTTGTGTGCGTGCGTGCGTTATGTCTATACACGCACACATATATATGTAAGATAAATCATTCCATTTTTTAATTTCTCGACGCATTAACATATAGATAAGCATCCATGTTGTACTGCGAGAGGTCGAAGAAAATAATTTTTTTTTAACCAATAAAAACCTTCCTTCTAATCATCTCGTTCGTTGATTGGCTTTCCCTCCCTGATACGTTTTATCCAAATATGCTGAACCATATTATGAAGAGTGGTGAAACTCTTGATGCATTGCTCCCTCAGGCGCCGACGGAAGGGCGTGGAATCCCCCCCCCCATCCCCCCTCCCCCATCCCCCTCCACCATCCTCGCCCATCCTGGGAGGTGGTGAATGGTACCATCCGTCAGGCGCCGACGGAAGGTATCACGACCCACCGACTGGGAAGGGCGTGGAATCCCCCCCCATCCCCCTCCCCCATCCTCGCCCATCCGAACTCATCCATCCTCACTCAGCACCTATCCACCTAGAAACTCATCCATCCTCACTCATTCACTCTCACACAACACAGAAAGTCAGATCAGCAACCTTGGACTTGGTCACAATTTTCGTGATGACATATGGCAGCAGGGTCTACCATTAGACAACACATTATGCTTCCAATATCTTCCCAGGCGGTGGTACCTCCCTGTTTGGTAGCTCAAAAATGCGGGCCCAGGGAATCCTTATAGGATTCTCCACAACTCGTGTCGTGGAGTCCTGATCGTTCCCGAAGGATCTATATGAGACAGGAACTGCTTGGTGGTGCGTGGGGAGGAGAGTGACCGTTGGAGTCGGCACTCTGTTGGTTGTGAGTGCAGAGAGTGGAAGAGAGTGCACTGTCGGGAAAGGAGACAATCAACTTTTTAATATAACTCAGCTGTGATTATTGAGAACTCTATCAGAGGTCGACTGAATATACACAAAAATTGCTTACTAATATAGCGAGGCACCGGGACTAGACAACAACCAGCATGATGTATTAAAGTTTGGCATGAAGGCTCCTATCTCATGACTCTGCTGCCATGTACTGGGTCATATTTCTTGGTATATTTACAGGTTTTCATGCATTATTCACATGGCAATAAAGATGTGAAATTAAGGGTCCTTCTAGCCGTTACTAAAATCTTGTGACTGGTTTAATGTAGTGAATATTATATACAATGAGTCAGAGTTGTGTTTGTAATATCTTAATATTATTGTTAAGTTAGAGCTGTCATCTTCCTGTCAAGTTAGAGCTATCATCTCCCTGTCTAGTTAGAGTCAGGTCAAAATTGCCAACAGCGTGTCAAATCATAGCTGTTATCTCCCCGCCTGACTAGAGCTGTCAAAATCCTGTCTAGGTAAAGTTGTCATCTCCCTGTCAGGTCCCGGCTGTCAATAACCTGTCACATCAAAGGTGTTATATCGCTGCTAGGCCTAAACTGTCAAATCCTTGTGTAGAGGAAGAAAGCGGAAGAAGGAGAGGGAAATAAAGAGAAAGGAGGGAGGTGGAAAGAAAGGAAGTAGATGGAAGAAGGAAGAGAGGGAGAGGGAGGTAGGAAAAGGGAAGAAGAATGAAGGAGGAGGAAAAGAAGATGAGGGAGCTGGAAAGAAATGCAAAAGAAAGAAGAGGAGGAGGAGGAAGAGGAGGAGGAACAGTGGGAGGAGGGGGAGGAGGAGGAGGAACAGAGGGATGAGAAGGAGGAGGAGAGAACTTCTTCAAAACAAATCCTGTTAGCTGAATTCTTATAACTTTAAGTTTTTTAAGTCAAATTATAGGAAGTAGCTTAATGTGTTCAGTTAAAGATGACGACTGGAGCTAAATAAACATTGTATTGTATTAATGTACGTTAAAGTTTATATTAACACAGGCCATCTGAAGATAACGTAAGAGAGCTAATTGGTCCACTACCTAGCTCTTCACTACCATTAATTACAAGCAACAGAGCTAATGATGAGGAATGGGCAGGTTAATGACACAGATTCGTAAACAGGCTGAACAAAGATTCATTTTACTTAAATATATAGACATATTGCAACACCCGCACATACACAGACAGATAAGCAGATAATGATAGACAAAAAGTTTGATAGATACATACAAAATTATACAAAGTGTTAGATAAATACACAGAACATATATAAATATTAACAAATTTACAATATATTTAATATTTACTGAAACACGAAATAATTTGATATTACCTGGAAATTATCAAGTTATTTTCAGAGGTATTAATGACCACTGATTGTACAGGTGAGCTTTGACGAGTTAGTCAGGTGAGTGTTTAGGTGAATAGCTCAGGTGAGTTATTATTTCCCCTCCCATCCTTTCCTCCCTCGTTTTTATTACCTCTTTCATTCTATCCTCTCTCTCTCTCTCTCTCTCTCTCTCTCACACACACATTTTTCCCTATCCATTTCCTTATTCCACTCTAGCCCTACATCTGTTTTCCCTCTTCTCCTCCTTCTTTCTCATCTACTCCTTCGTCTTCTACTCTCCATCTCCTTTCCTTCTCACTCTCCTCCTCCTCTCTGCCTCTCACCCCCCATTGTTCTCCTCTTCCTCTATCTCTCTTTTCCATTAATCTCCTCATCTTTCCCTCTTATCCCCTTCTTCACTTTCTTTCTGCTTATCTACCTTCATCTTTACTCTAAATATTCTCTTTTCTCTCTTCTTCCTTTCTTTCGTTTTCCTATCATTTTCCTCCCCTCTCACCCTCTCTCTCCTTTTATTTCTCCCCCTTCATTCTTTCCTTCAATTTCTCCTTTCCCTTTTACCTCACTCCTTCATCTTCCTTCCTTACCCTTCCCTTTCCTTTCCTTTCTATGCTATCATCTTCTCTCCCTCTCTTTCTCTCCATTCTTCCCCATCCTCTCTCTTCCTCTCCTTTCATCTTATCCTCTATCGTTCTTTCTGTCTCTATCACCTCTCATATCTCTCCCTCTCTCTCTCCCGCTTCTTTCCTCTTCCTTTCCCTATCTTACTTTCCCATCTCTCTCTTATCCTATTCTCTCCTTCCCCTCCTCTCCTCTCCCTCTCACCCACCTTCTCTCCCTCTCACCCACCTCCTCTCCCTCTCACCCACCTCTCTCCCTCTCACCCCTTCCTCTCCCTCTCACCCCTTCCTCTCCCTCTCACCCCCTCCTCTCCCTCTCACCCCTTCCTCCACCTTCTCACCTCTCCCTCTCCCTCTTCCTCTCCTCTCACCCACCTCCTCCTCGCTCTCCCTCTCACTTCTTCCTCTCCCTCTCACCCCTTCCTCTCCCTCTCATCCCTTCCTCTCCCTCTCACCCACCTCCTCCTTCCTCTCCCTCTCACCCCTGCTCTTCCTTTCACTCCCTCCTCTCCCTCTCACCACCTCCTCTCCCTCTCACCCTGCTCTTCCTTCCTCCCTCCTCTCCCTCTCCCACCACCTCCCCTCCCTTTCATCACCCTCATCCCCCCTCTCACCCCCCTCCTCTCCTTCTCCACCCCCTCCTCTCCCTTCCCCCCCTCCCTCTCCCCTCTCCACCCCACCTCCCTCTCCCCTCTCACCCCTCCTCTCCCTCTCACCCCCTCCTCTCCCTTTCCCCACCTCCTCTCCCCTCTCACCCCTCCTCTCCCTCTCACCCCCCTCCTCTCCCTCTCCCTCCCTCCTCTCCCTCTCACCCCCTCCTCTCCCTCTCACCCACCTCCTCTCCCTCTCACCCACCTCATCTCCCTTTCACCCACCTCCTCTTCCTCTCATCCACCTCCTCTTCCTCTCACCCACCTCCTCCTCCCTCTCACCCCTTCCTCTCTCTCTCACTCCTTCCTCTCCCTCTCACCCCTTACTCTCCCTCTCACCTCTTTCTCTCCCTCTCACCTCTTTCTCTCCCTCTCACCCTCTCCTCTTCCTCTCACCCCTTCCTCCTCTCCCTCTCACCCCTTACTCTCCCTCTCACCTCTTACTCTCCCTCTCACCTCTTTCTCTCCCTCTCACCCTCTCCTCTTCCTCTCACCCCTTCCTCCTCTCCCTCTCACCCCTTCCTTTCCTCTCAAAACACACGCGGATCAGGGCATGATTGATGGGTATGATAGGAAGGCCGAATTATTGATTGATTGATGAATTGAAGGGATATGCATTTTGATAGATTGATAACCAGCCAGACAGACAGACAGACAGACAGACACAGACAGATATAGACTGGATTGATGAATAGACAGATAGACACAGTAGATTGGTTGATTGACAAATAGATAAATAAATAAACAGAATGATGATTGAACAAATAATTAGTTGAATAAATTGATAGATTGAATGGATGGATGTTTTAATTGCTTCCGATGTTTATTTGCAAGAAATAATATAGTTGTATATATAAATGAACTATATAAACACACATATATAAATTTACATATAGAAACGCACAAACTTATACACATTGAAGTACAGTACATTTATATAGATTATAAAGCAAAGATAGGGAAGTAGAAACATACACACACACATAGACACACAAACAAACACGTACAAATAACCACACACACACACAAAACACACACACACACACACATCAATCATCTACTTCACATTGGGTGGATCAGTGTGAAATTTTAGGCAGTGTTTGCAAAGATAGATTACAGGGTTGGAAGCTGCTGAGTGTCTGTACTATTATCTGTCACTCTTACCAGCTTTAGCACGTCAACACGATAGAGAGAGAGAGAGAGAGAGAGAGACTTCATCACAACACCGGGGGGGGGGGGAACTGCCTGTATTAATCATCATTTGCTCACAACACTTCTCCACACCTGTAAAAAACTCACCTAAACCTTCCGATACTTTAATTAAAATGAATCACCTTTGTAAATCGGCGTGAAAGACCAGCGCATTTATATTACACATTACTTAAATAATCACTCAGTAACTTAAAGAAGTTCACATTTTCTCTATAACATAATTTGCTTTTCATGGCTGCTATAGTGTGTGTATGGAGAGAGAGAGAGAGAGATTACAGTCTTTCTATAATTATAAATATACCGTCACCGTTTAGCTGTTTATTTTCACTTAGTTATATGATCTGTCACTACTGTCAGTTAGACGCACCTGTCTCCACGCAGTTTTACCATCACATGTATATGAATCCTGATTTTGATACCTGTATTACCTTTCGTCACACTCCCGTACACACCTGCCTTCCTCTGACGTCAGTGCCGTCTACACACCTGTTATCACTGGTCATCAACACTATCATGAGACGTCCTTAGCCCCAGGTATACAGTTTCCTTCACCTGTCAACACTGCCATGTACACACGTCTTCACCTGTCAACATCACCGTCTCCACACGTCTCCACCTGTCAAAAGTTCTGTCTTACGGCGCTGCTACAGGTGAGTCTTTCAGTAGGATGACCGTGATGTGTTGGTGAAGGCTGGTCATTGGTCAGCTTTGAAGATAAGGAAATGTTCTCTAGAGTAATGAAGCTTAGCATGTGTGTGTGTGTGTGTGATGGATGCAATGTCTATCCACCTTTCAATTCTGGAGGTGAATGTCTGTGTTTATGATTGTTTGTCCGTGTATCTTGAATATGCAGAGGTGTGTGCGTTTGTGTATACCAACGTATTTACTGTAACAACATCCAGCCTCACCCTCACCTGCTTGTTTAAGTCCCTCAGAGCAGCTTAGTTAACTTTCCGGAATTAATTTTCATCAAAAATAAATATACTTTATAAGATTACAAAGTACTAATACAGTGCTGACAAATATTTACTTACTCAGGTCACGACAAAAGGTTCAGTGACTTGCCTTGAGCTTGTAAATCTTCCCCAGTGTTTATCGAGAGAGAGAGAGAGACTGGTGCTTGTGCTCTAGTTTCTGAAAATAACCAGAAAAACTGTGGTGAAAAATGTGTCTTTCATAGACATAAACACTATAGATGGATAAATATATGGACAAGGAGACAATACACACTGTTACGCCGTCTCTTAATTTACTTAAATATCCAGGCTGTAGGCGTAACCAAACAAAAGAAGTGAAGTATATTAAAAGGGAATAAAAATAAATAAAGTAAACCTTTAAGAATTTAATTGATTAAATATTAACACAATAAAGAGCCTCGTAGGCTGTCACAACAAATTGATTCACCATCGAAACTTTTAAGACACAAATGATACTAAACATCGAAACATCAAAAGAATAAAAATAAAGCATTGGATTACGTTAACACTGCATAAACATATAAAAACTAACACTGAAATTAACTAACGTGAAACAACACTGAATTACTTGAATACAACTAAGCAAATACTGATGGACACAAACAGAGACATAAATAGGCACTCACATAGATATATCACTTTGGTGGCGACAGGAACAACACAAATAAATTAAGTATAAGTAACAGGTGACGAGTGTCACTCAAAGGATGTGAACTGTATGACAAGAGGGCTGAACTAACTCCGTCAGTTGGTGGGTCCTATATATAAGGTCGGCTCCCGCCACGCGACCCGCCGGTGGGTCGTTTAACGATGCAGATGGTCGTTAGAGAACAAAGAATACTTGTTACAATACTAATTAAAGAAATAAGATGGGCTTGAACAAATAATGACAGTTAAAACCTTAACAGCACAGGGTAAGGTGACTGGAATATATAATAGTAAATTTAACACATCATTACAGGAATAATATGGAACAACATGGAAGCATGTTATATATATAAAAAAAATAGAAAAATACGACATACATACATACATACATACATACATACATACATACATATATACATACATACATATAGC